>NC_060267.1:41097597-41283996 GCF_021613505.1 Equus quagga
AATGAAGTTCAGAGATGAATAGAGTGCACTTGGATATGGGTACGTTATGGGGTTAAGAAAAAGTGAAAGTGCCAAAGACGTATATTTAAAAAACCTGATACATGTAGGCTTTCAATAGCTTTGTATTTTTCTTTCTTTTTTTCCCCTTCCACCTCTTCTTATGTACAGTATACATAGAATCAATCCTATTTTTGGATACATACACTTGTTTCATTTTTAAATTTTAATCTTTTATTTTTCAATATTATTACTGTTATTGTTATCTAGACTAAGCATGTAGTAATGTAGGCAGGAATACATTTCTAGTCAAAATATTTCCTAATTAAGTATTATTGAGGCAGGAATCTCCTAATTTTTTACATACTGGAAATCTTACCTTCTGAAATTATACTAACCTATGATATATCCCAAGTTATTTATTATATCGCTGTAGTATATAAGAGGAAACAACTGCAGTTAAAAATCATTGCCACAGGGAACTAAAGCAAAAAATATCAAATAAATAATGATAAAATAATAACAATAATAATAATAAAGCATTGAGTTATGTGTGCCATTAACAGTCTTCAAAGAGCATCATATGTATTCTTTCATCTGATTCTTATGGACACCTATAGGACAGATATTATTATTATTCCCATTTAATAGATAAGAAATCCATGGCATGATGAGGTTAAATAAGTTGCAGAAGTTTCACTGCTCATAAGCAGCAGTACTGGGGTTTGAACCCAGGTGTTCCACATTCCAGAACTTACACTTCTGTGATGAATTTAAAAACTTTATTTCAAAAATCACTCTTCTCAGTTCTAATTCCATCATTTGTGAGCTCCATGATCGTGTGCCATTATCCCACATAAAGTTTCACACAGAAACTGTAGATAGGAAAATTCATAAAGGCTAAGATAATGCCTACCATATCGTACATGCTAGCCAGAGGTAAAATAAATAGTTTCTAAAATTACATTATTATTATTGTTGTTGTCATTGTTCAAGTTTGTTTATTCACTTGAAGACAAAACTATTTTTGTTTTCTCACTCTCCATTATTAATTTATACTTCTCTGGTATTAAGGCATTTGGAATCAGGTGGTATTTAGAAATGAATAATTCCTAAAAATTACATCTGTGAAACCATGTTTTCAAATTTTACTTCTGCAAAATTCAGCACTGTAATAAGCCCCTGAATGGCAACTCCCAATTGCCTGAAGAAAATAAATGTTTGCAGATTTCTTTAATTTTTGGTGAATGTTTTGTTCATTTTCAACAGAAGAATTTGGATGCCTGAGAGAAAGGTGATTTAGATTACATTTGCATGCAGAATTGCTTCAATTATTGTGAGGGTCAAGTCATTCAAAACCCAGTTTTGACAGAACCTAGATTGCTAAAGTAGTCTCCTTTAAGATGAGTATGATTTGAGACCTTAAATATTCATCATTAATAAAAATTCCATGACATTTTTCAAAAGAACATTTGCCCAGGTCATTTGACCAGATGCCAAGTTAAATCATTAAGGCATGGCCAACTGCCATTTCATTTTTCTTTTTTCCCCTTAATATCATAGATTTTTTAATTTAAAGGTACCTGAGATACAATTTTTCTTGAGCATCGAATTTACAAGTGAATATCAAAAACTCAGAAAGTGCCCTTCTCAAACCTAGCACTTTTCTTGTCCTTGAAAAATCTCTCTTTAGGATGGAGATATAGTTGATAGGGAAGAATTTCTGAGTTCTTAATAATTAAATTCTGGATAAAATTTTCCATTTAAAATGTTTTCTAATGAGTAGGACAGAAACTGTTTTTCTTGTTGTTTGTTTGCTGTTGTGTTAAGGGTGCTGTGCTTGTTTTCTACTGACTAAGGTTTAAACCAGAGTCCGTTTGATAGATTTACTCTGTTGATGATTATCTCTTGTATCACAATTTCACAGAAACAAGTGCAGTATAAGTTTTTTACTTATCCACACATTTTAATAACCTTTGTCATTCCTCCTTAAGTGGAGGTAGGATGAATCCTTTCCAATCTGCTTCCAGATATAATGACAGGCTTTGTTTCATGTCTCACATAGTACACATCCATACTTTGCTATCATAACAATTTCTTGTGTTACCTCATCAGATTTGATAATTTGTTTGCATGTTGAAGAAACTTAGTGATACTATCTTTGAATGGTGGCTTGATATGACTTTTAAAAGCCTACCAGGATTAAGCAATGACTCAAGTGAGAGAATGAAAATGAAGATTGACCTTGAAAGTATGTTATTAACTTGATTCTCTCTCTATCTCATAGTGCATGTATGTTGAATTAATATATTATTCTTATGCTATTAGGAAGCATGTTTAACATCCAGTGGAAAAATGTCTTCAAGTTAGTTTTATGCTATCCGTATTTTATTACTTCCAATGTCTTGAATATTCAGTTGTAGAGAGATATGCCTACTATGCACCACCTGCAAATATTTATGTTTAAAAAATGTTATGTTTATATCCCACTAAATGCAATAGGACTGGCAAACTTGTACTTGCCCTTAAGGACTCAGATTATATTTGAACCTTTTTGTGATTTCTTACCTAGTCCACAAATGCAATAATCTCTACCAAAGGTTCCTTGAGTGTTTTATGAACATTTATCAGACATCATTTTATAATAATAATATAGCTAGGATTTATTGAGTACTTACTATGCAAGGCATGATTCTAATGCACTATTTCATTTAAAGATTTTTATTGCTCTGAGAGAAGGTTTAATTTCCATTGTTGCCAATCAATTGCTGTCACTCATTCATTCAACAAGAGCAACACATGTTCTTTGTGTGTGTGTGTGTGTGTGTGTGTGATACTAGGCATTTATGCTATGCCTAAACACTGGGGGTTCAAAGATTTTTAATAGAGCTTATTTGGTTATGAAATAACATTATAGCAAAGAATACAGTTACATAATTATATAATGATACAGTACAGTAAATAGCACAAAGGAAGTGAGTATAAAATGTTGTAGTATGATGAAAAGGTTCAAAACACTTATTCAGCATCTGTTATGGGCCACATACTTTGTAGAGTTTAATTCTTTTACGTTTCATAACTGTTCTAGGAGGTCAGCATGATTAGTTTTCTTTATCGGTGAAGAAATCGAGATTAGAGAAGTGTAGTATCAGCACATGTCAGAAGTCACATGGCTACTAATTGGAGAATAAAAATAGAATCCACCTCTTTCTGATTTTATTATGTCAATTGGATTTTTTGCTTGGGAGTAATGAAGAAGACTTCAAAAGAGATCAGAGGACATGGAATTTTCAAGAAAGGAGGAGAAGGGAATTCTCAGAAGATTCGATATTCTCAGTCAAGTTTAGGCTTTGACTCTATTGTGAGCCTGCTTTAGAACTGAAATAACGCTTTTCTGTGGACTTAATGTAGCTAAAGATCACCTTCTATCAATAGCATTCCAGTTACTTAAAATCGTGAAGACGTAAGTGCTGTAGATCTGTTTCTCATGTGACATATATACACATAAAATGTGTTCTTTATATAATCAAAACCTTTCTCAATTTCTAGCAATTCCTTTAGTGCACTAACAGTTACTTAATAGGTCAAATAGTTAATGAACTTTCAAAAGCTTCTAACTTGCATTCTACCTGAAGCTAAGTCATTAAAAGAATATGATTCCTTGTATATTAAGGACCAAGATTTATTACAGTAAAAGGGATTTACTAAAACACACTCTTTTGCTCAATCTATGTTTGTTGACTGCTTTATATAGCATGTGTTGTTTATTGATTTACTTTTAGATTTGTAAGTTTGCCTTTTAAGGCACAAGGATATGAAATGGCATTGATTATATTAGGAATATATATATGTATATACATTCACACACAATTCTACAATAAAAATGGATCTCAAACACATTATTATTTTGTGCTCCACTAGAATAATTGCATTTTAGTAGAACAACCAAAATACTCTTAATGTTAAAAAGGATGATGATAATGTGATTGTAATCTACATGAAGAAGGTGAGAGCATTTCAAAATCTATGTGAATAACTACTTGAAGATTTGTCTTCTTTGACTGAAAATAGCAGTGGTTACATCACAAACCTTTTTGAAAGCAAATCCTTAAAACTTGAGATGTAAAAACTAGAGAATACAAAATCTGGGACACTTGGGGATTTTATTTTGGTAATTATAAAAAAAATTGAATATACATGTATAAACAAGATAAAATCAATTTCCATTTACTCATTCTCTTAACAAATATTTATTGGGCTCTGGATATAATAATAATATTGTTACTAATAACATAACTAACCTTAATTAAACAAGTAAAGTATGGTACAGACTGCTGTAGAAATGTGGATATGATGAGGAAAAAGATAGATAAAATCTTTACAATAAAAGTCAGAACTAAGCTTTTTTTACCCCTCATGTGTTACTTTTTCTTATTAGAGTTATTTAGGAATTAAAGTATTATGATTAATTGAGTTTTCTGATTAAGAATATTTACATCGTTGAAAAATGTTGGGAAAATATGTTTGTCTTCTCTCCTCCTCTTAATGTGTTTAGGATGAGAAATGCAAAAAAATTTCTTTGACAGTAGGTCCTATAGTGTCTCATGAAAACTTTCTAAATATTAATTTTAAGTAGATAAGTGCTACTATTTGTGATTAAAGTAATAGATTTCTTATTCATATTTTATAAATCTATAAAAATTTTATTTACCAAATAGAAAGATTTACTGAGTTGACTTTCTATTATGTTAAATTTTTTTCTTTAGTGTAGATTTCATGAAATAATCTTATTTATTAAATAATTCTATTCTTTCATAACTCTGTTTATTTGAATTCTAGGTAAGCAATGAGGTGATTTTTATGAAAAGCAATATTTTTTATTATTTTATTGAGTTCATAAAAATTTATAAGATTGTGAAATTTTAGGTGTACATTATTATTTGTCAGTCACTATATATATGTGCCCCTTTACCCCTTATGCCCCCCCACCCCCCTTCCCCTCTGGTAACCATTATGCTGTTCTCCTTGCCCATGTATTTGTTTATCTTCCACATATGAGTGAAATCATGTGGTGTTTGTCTTTCTCTGTCTGGCTTATTTCACAACATAATACCCTCAAGTTTCATCCACATTGTTGCAAATGGGGCAATTATGTCTTTTTATGGCTGAATAGTATTCCGTTGTACCTACATATACCACATCTTCTTTATCCATTCATCAGTAGATGGGCACTTGGGTTGCTTCTACTACTATTGTTAATAATGCTGCAATGAACATAGGTGCATAAGTCTCATTGAATTATTGATTTCTAGTTCTTTGGATAAATACTCAATAGTGAGGTAGCTCTATTGTATGGTATTTCAATTTTAGTTTTTTGAGAAATCTTCATACTGTTTTCCACAGTGGCTGCACCAGTTTGCATTTCAACCAGGAGTGTATGAGTGTTCCCTTTTCTCCACATACTCTTCGACATTTCTTATTTTGTGTCTTGGTAATTATAGCCATTCTAGCAGGTATAAAGTGATATCTCATTGTAGTTTTGATTTGTATTACCTTAATGATTAGTGACGTTGAACATATTTTCATGTGCCTATTGACCATCTGTATATCTTCTTTGGAAAAATGTCTGTTCATATCCTCTGCCTAATTTTTGATCCAGTTGTTCTTTTGTTTCTTTATTTGTTTTTGAGGAAGATTGGCCCCGAGCTAACGTCTGTATCCATCTTCCTCTATTTTATATGTGGATGCCTACCACAGCATGGCTTGATAAGCGGTGCATAGATCCACATCCTGAATCCCAACCTGCGAACCCAGGGGGCCAAAGCAGAGTGCAAGAACTTATCTCCTATGCCACAGGGCTGGCCTCAGGTTGTTTGCTTTTTAAAGTTGAGTTGCATGAGTTCTTTATATATTGTTGGATGTACGATTTGCAAATATTTTCTCCCAGTTGGTGGGTTGTCTTTTCATTTTCTTCCTGATTTCCTTTGCCTTGCAGAAGTTTTTTCGTATGATTTAGTCCCATTTGTTTATTTTTTTCTTTTGTTTCCCTTGCCTGAGTAGACAATGTATTCAAAAAGATGCTTCTAAGACTAATGTCAAAGAGTATACTGCCGATATTTTCTTCTAGGAGTTTTATGGCTTCAAGTCTTACCTTCAAGTCTTTAATCCATTTTGAGTTAATTTTTGTGTATGGTGTAAGGTAATGGTCTACTTTCATTCTTTTGCATGTGGCTGTCCACTTTTCCCAAGACCATTTATTGAAGAGACCTTCCTTTCTCCATTTTATGTTCCTGGCTCCTTTGTTGAAGATTAGCTGTCCTTAGATGTGTGGTTTTATTTCTGGGCTTTCAATTCTGTTCCATTGATCTGTGTGTCTATTTTTGTGCCAGTACCATGCTGTTTTGATTACTATAGCTTTGTAGTATATTTTGAAGTCAGGGATTGTGATGACTCCAGCTTTCTTCTCTTAAAGAGAAATATTTTTAAAGAATATTATACAACTAGTAGTTTAACTTCATGTACAAATGTGGAGATCACACAAATAATTTTTTGTAGTCCAGTTCATTATGTGATTCCTAGTCTACTCAAGTGAGACATAGGAAGCTACTTTAGGTACATTCCTTTTGAAATTTTCTAGCTTCCAATCAATTTGTACAAAAATATTGCTGTACTCTTAGTACTGTGTTACAAAATGTACTTTCCTATTAATTTAGTGATGTTTGGAGGGTCTAAGTCTAATTCCTTTCCTAACTTGGGGGTGAAGTATTAAATTTCTTTTGGGATTTTTGTGTTGTCATATGTTTTTATGCCCTTATTTGATGAATGCTTCTGAAATTTCTTAAATTGATAGAATACTTATACCTGATCTGTTCAGTCACTGTCTTCTATAAGCTTGAGAATGCAAGAAAAGGAATATCACTGGATATAAAAGAAAAAGATACTACTGGTGCTCTATGGAAAGTACTGTGAAAGGAATTAACTGTCTATTCTCTACTATTCTGATTTCACTTTGATATATTTTGCTAAACAATCAAAGGATGTTCTAAACCTAGGCAGGACCCACCCTCTCATATTACAGATAAGGAAACTGAACCTGAGTTGATTAATTCAATAAAAATCACATATTTAGTGGATGGTAGAGCAGAGAGGAGACCTCAAAACCCTGTCTCTGAGTATTCAAGTGCTTTTCCTCTAGACTATATTCTCTCCTGCAGTACAAATTACAGCCTTAGCAACTTAAATTCCAAGTGTCTTTTTGTTGAGTCTTGACCTTCCTTTTCCTTCAAGCTTGATGGGAGTAAAGGAAGGGCTCATTTTTAAAAAATACATTGAAAATACCTTTTGAGTTTTATACACAATGCAGTCTTCTAGAAATCACATTTTGCTGTTAATTTAAATTTCAGGTAGGAGTTTGGTGGAAGTAAAAATAAAAACAAAAGAAAAGAAATACAATCTTTTTTATAATAGCACAGTCTGCAATTTCCAGTGTTGGGTGCGAAATAGAAGAATTTATTATTTCTTTAGAAAGACTACCGTATGAAATGAAGAATGATTCTTCCTCAATGAACACTTTAGGGAATTTAATTGAGATGGAAGAAATAATTCTCAACTATCAGAGGGAATTTTGTAACCTCAGCAACTCCCTATATTTTTGATTGAGCAGAGTCCATTGTCCAATTAAAAAAATCATAACCTATTAATTGCTTTGCTTATTGCACTACAATCAGCACAAAATAAATGTCAATTATAAGAATATGAATATAGTTTATTATCAAAGAGAATGACAAAATGCTATCCTTTAATGAAAAATGGCTAAGGCCAATTAGTGCTTAATTTACAGATGACATAACATCCTTTTATTGATGCTGCCTGTGTATTCTTCCCTAGAGCTTATCACATATAGATTTACTATGCCCTTTGCAGAATGTAAAAGCAAGGGCAAACCTGAAGCATTTAACCAAACAACAACAACAAAAATGACTTGGGAAAAACACTTTGCTAAGTGTCAAGCATGCAGACTTAACCCTAGCAAGCTTCTGTGCAATTGGAAATGAAACTCATATGGCACCACGAAGACAGGGAGATATGAAAACAAATCAAAATTCTGCTAGCCTACAACTGTTACATATCTTTTTGTTCATGTTTTTCAAGGAATGTGCTAATGGAAATTCACACTTCCAAAGATGTAAACCAAGTTGTACTGTTGAATCGTTAAAGAGCATCACTATTATACATTGCACAAGGAAAAATAAAAAGCACAAAGAATGTTTTCTTTTAGAAATTCATCCATTCCGTAAGTATTTTTCTAACAGGGAAGTTAAAGTCTACATAATTAAGATGAGCGAAACTTCAGAGTTATTACTATCTGCTATTATAGTTCTTTTTAAGTGCCTGTCCTACTGTTAGATAAAAGGAGCTTACATTTGCCAATTAAAGGTGTCTTACTCATATCCAATTAATTTTTTTTTAATTATTTCAATTCCTTTTCAGTAGTCAGTTCAAAGTTCGACTCCCTATCAGGGCTATTTGTCATTCTACCACGCTCCATCTACTTCCTAAAATGACGGCTGGGTTCAAAGGAAAGCTTGCTTAACCTCAGGACGTTGAAAGACAGGCACATCTCTGAGTCTTCACCCATCTCACCTGTGTCCTAAGCTCTTTTAGCTACATTAACTAATTTAATTTAATACTGACAAAAAAGTAGATATTAGTATTTCTAATTTGGTGGTAAGAAAAAGAAGTCTCAGAAAGATTAACTATTTCTCATATAATAATAGCCTACGTATTTTTAGTGTGACACCTTACAGACACATCAAAGCTCTATATGTAATATACTAATATGTATTGATTAATTTAATCCACAATAAGCTATGATGTAGATACTCATATTATCTCCATTTTACAGATGAAGGAATAAAGACTTAGAGAGATTAAGTAATTTATGTAAGACTACAGTGATACATTTTAGTGGAAGCAATATTAAAACTCAGGCAGTTTGGCTCCAAAAACTACACTATTAACCATCAGTGCCTCTACAAAATGCACTGGAACATCACAAATTCAGATGATCTAAAAGTTGAAGTGAATCTAAATAATGGGTTTGTAATTTGAAGTACTAAAGAAGCAATGCATTATCTTGTAGACTGTTTCCCAATGTGTGTCGTGATATATTCCACTATAGCTAACACAATGAGTTAACATTAGTCATCTGTCACACTCACTTGCCAGTGGCTGACCAGCACCACAAAGCTTACTATCTGGTTATAAGAAAAGATCCTGTGTAGCCTGAAATAGTGGGACTGTTTTCTATGTACTCACTTACCTTACACCTGGGTTCCTATAATCCTGGTGAACCAGTTTTGTTGGAGGAGTTGAAGAGGAAACAGAAATTTGTAATGTAAATGGAGTTACAGCCTGCCCCTAATTCAGTACCCACTTAGTGGTGTCTTGCAGAAGTGGTGAGTACCACAACAGTGAGAGGACTTTCAATCTATGAGTTTCAGACCAGATGAGCAGTAAATACATGAGAGGCCCATGGTTGGTGGGGTGGAAACAACTTGGAGTTGCAGAGACAACATGTGAAGATATTAGAAGATGGCCATTAAAAGAGAGGAAAAGAAGCACTTGCATTATATGTGACTGATTCTCAAATTCATTCTCGAGCTTCCAGTCCCAGGGAAGTGCTCTCTGACCATCCTCAAGTCTGATTTTGGTGCATGCCTTATGGAGTCTAATAATCTTCTTTACAATCACTTAAATTCATTTCAATAAATGTTAAAAATTATAGGAAATACTGACAAACATTTTCACAAGAAATTTATCTTGAAATTTAAAATTATGCATATGCCTTTATCTGAAACTTAACAAAATTTAGGTTATAAGTGTAATTATATCTCTTTTCTTAAAATGAACAAAGAATGAAACAAATGACAGGAAGAAAATTAGCTTTGACTTCATATCTAACTTTTCTAACATAATAAAGAGAATCTAATTTTGGAGAATAATTATAATGATCACCCACCACAATTATAAAGAATCTAACTTTTGCAACATGATCATTAAAAAAAAATCAAGTGCTTGTCAGTTTTCCCTGAAGTCTGTCTTATCCTCAGAGTGTCAAATCAAGCTCTTTGAAGAGCTCGTCTCTAATCCTTGTTGATTTTCTTTTTCTTCATTTTTTCTACCACTGAAAAATGCAGTAGTATTTTTAACTACATTAATATGCAATAGCTATATTAACTATATTTAACTGCATTAATTAGTAGTTACCAGTGATTAATGCGGTTAATCGTTGCCCGTGATTAATATAGTTCTCCAACATCACTTTCAGGAATTTCATGAAATCTTACACTTTTTAGAAGATTTTTGGTTTCACTTTACAATCACATGCCATCGTGCTTGCGTTGTTTTTAGATGTTTACAACTGCCAACAACCAGGGAAAAACTGACCAAAAAGGAATGAAGACTTTGATGCAATGGAGAAGATGTTTGGCATTAAAAGTAGGGCTGATATTTAGCCAGTAAACACTGTTGTGGCCATATCAGCTGTTAAATTATTGAGATACATCCATACTTTGACATAAAACCACTAGTTTGAATCTCAAAATATGTCAGGTGCTATTGCCCTAACTAGCCTAATCCTATTCTGGGACCCCTAAACTACCTCTTAATGCGACTTAATGCAACTGGAGGAGAAATCTCTGGCATAGCATGGGGTCCCCATGGCTATGCGCCAGTGCTTTATCAGGCACACTTTCTGCTGATTAGTGACTGTGTCATCCCTGGATCGAAGATAGGTGGAACAGGATATTTAAGATCTCTTGTTTTATTTTTTGAGGAAGATTAGCCCTGAGCTAACTACTGCCAATCTTCCTGTTTGCGGAGGAAGACTGGCCCTGAGCTAACATCCATGCCCATCTTTCTCTCCTTTATATGTGGGATTCCTGCCTCAGCATGGCTTGCCAAACAGTGCCTAGGTCCACACTCGGGATCCAAACCAGTGAACCCCGGGCCGATGGAGCAGAACATGTGAACTTAACCACTGTCCCACTGGGTTGGCCCCTGAATGAATGAATGAATAAATAAATAAATGAACTTGCTGATGAGAAAATATTTAAAAATATAATTTTAAACAAAAGATAAAATTGGAAATTGATATGTAAATTTTGGAATATAATATGATATTGGAAAACATTATGCATATAATATATAATATAACTGGATATATATACAACTGCTATACATAATTTCTATAGCACATAGCTTTTGCATTATTTTCATTTTTCCTGAATTTATATAATATGTATTCAGCACTTTATATGCTGTAGCTATAGCAGTGACTCTCATAGGGTTTATATAATAGCAGGGCAGCAAACAAATAATAGACAATATATAATATGTCAATTTGTGATAAATGCTATGATGACAGAGAAAATGTTGGATTTTGGAGAGAGGAGTCTCTAAAGAAAGATATCTGGAAACATTTCATAGCATGGCAGTCTCAGTAAAGCTAGACTTCTAATATGGTGTCTGGCTTCCTCTAGAATGAGTTAACTGATAGTAAGTGCAAAATGACAGTCTCCGTAAGGCACGGACATGAAACCTGGCACAGCCTCGCTTCTACAGTATTCTGTTGATCAAAATGGTCATGGAGTCTACTCAGATTCAAGGGGAGAAAATAGACCCCTCTGTCAATAGGAGAGTATCAAAGAATGTGACCATTTTTAATATGACACAGTTTGCCCTGCAGTCACATATTATTTACATTTTACTTCATGAGCAATACATTGACATCCTCTCAAAATGCCAGAAGTCTCATTCCATTATGACCTCAGGCTTAGGTTCATGGTCAAGGATCTTGTCTTCTAAAGTCGTGGTGTTGATGAAGGACACTGGGTATAGGTTTTCTCAATCTGAAGACCAGTGAACTAAAGACACCAGTTATACACACACTCAACATACAATGGTGAGATGGGAATAGGGTAATTTTAATAGTCACATCCATTTAAAGAGAGGAAAAATGGGAAACTTGTTGCAGTCACTGGCCCATAGAAATAATGAAATTCACTCAGGCACGTGATGTCAGTTCCTCTGTTAGGATGCTTCATTAGGCCTCCTGGGAAAAATTTATCAGAACTCTTGTCTATGTTCTCCAGATTCTTGATTCCTGCCTCTAAAACTTCCTTTGTTTCATAAGAAATAGCCCATTTAATACTCAGTAATTTTCTCACGTTGCTTCCTATTCATAGTAGATTGAGGGTCTAACGACCTCTTCTCATTTTGTATTTCTGTGGCCACTTCAAAGATGATACAGAATTTCTTTAAAAATTTGTGGATGTCCTATGTTTTAAATTATAGTCCCTTGTATTAGATAATAATCATACCTGAAAAAAAAAACCCTCCAAGATAGGATATTTTCTACTTAAGCCCCCTGCAACGCTTTTTTGGGCAATGGACTTAAGATTCTTAGAAACTATTGTTTATCGGACACATTCTACTAGACATTCCTTTAAGATACTAACAAGGTTTCTGTGTAGCTAAAAGGGTCTCTGAATCTACACTCACATCTTTCGTAGCTCCTAAGAAAAGTTTTTACAATTTCACATTGAATTTATTTTAACTCACATTAAGACAACATTTTATCACTCTGGATTTGATTTTTGCCATTTCAGAATTCGAGAACCTTTTGGCTACCTGGAAAAACTATTGAATTTTCTTTATTTTGTCTAAATTCTGCTTAAAAACGGAATCATTCTTTCAGTTATTTCTATCTTCTCTTCATTTATCACATAATACTGAAGAAGACAGATGGCAGTTTTTGTGTTTTGCATGGAAACTTTCCCAAACATATCCACAAGTTTATTAGATATTCTTTCTATAACGCCAAGTTATTACAAGCAACAATACTGCTAAATTTCTGCCACTATATAATCTATCAGCTTTTATCCAGCTTTTAATGTCTTTTTGTAAATGAACTTTATATTTTAGAACAGTTTTAGACTTACAGAAAAGTTACAAAGACAGTACAGAGTTTCCCCAACTGTTAATATTTTATATTACCATGGTGCATTTGCCTCAACTGAAGAATCAATATTGGTATATTACCATTACCTAACTTCAATATTTTGTTTGAATTTCACTAGTTCCTAATGTCTGCTTTCCTTTCCAGGATACTATGCAGGGTATCACATGTACTCTCAAAGCAAATCCTCTGACATACTCCTTTTCCTGTTTTTTTTCTTTTTTTGATATGTTCAGCATATATCACAGCTTCTAGTACTTCTAAAAGAACTTAGTATTTGCTGAAATTATCCTCACAGGTAAACAAATGATTTCAGCATGTTTTTGGAAACGTTTCTGGCCCAGAATACCAAAATACATATTGCTCAAAATCAAATAGCCACAGAAAAACTACATTTTTTTGGTGGCCATCTAGGTGTTTAAGCTCATTTGCTTCTATTTCTTTATCTGGATGATTGTGAATCATCACAGTAAACCAACCAGGAATGATTTCCCGGATTTTCTAGAATCATTAAAGGAATACGTGTGTGTGTGTGTGGGTGTGGGTATGTGTGTGTACAACGTGCACATCTTGTTTCCCTATTAGCTTGTCTTTGATTGGCTATAATTAAGAAACTAATTGACTAGAGGCATGCTCAGTTTCTTCTGGTTGCTCCAATATATCATTTTCATTTTAGTTCCTTTAATTATATTTCCTCTGCTAGATTTGTACAGCTACAAGCTAGAAAGGTGAAAGTTTAATAAACACATAACCACTCTGTTAAAATCTAATATATAATTTTAAGCTACGTTGGGCTCAATCTTTGCTGGTTAAAAAAAAGGAGGAGGAAGAGTAAATCAATTTTCCTTTCCAATCCTGTGAAGATGATTTTCAGTAGGACTTAAGAACTAAAAGGGGGAAAGTGATTGATAAGGTAATTAAATGATAAAAAGTATCAGGCAAGGATGCGGAAAAAGTACAAATGAGAAAAATGATCAAGTATGCTTGATCTAAAATATTACAGTTTTGAATCATATAAATTATAATTCTTGGAGCAGAAATCTGTTCTTCATCTATAATTTTTTTAATGCTTTTTTTTTAAAAAAAGCAATCACTGTGGTTATGCTTTTCCTTCCTCTAGCTCTTTCCTTCCCTCCCATTAGTGTCATGATTTTTAAACAAGGCAATTACTTCATCATCTATGTCATTTTCCATATTAGTTTTATGCCTTTTGTTCAGGAGTCAAGAATTTTAAAAATATTAATAATTATCAACTTTCCTTGCTTTTCATAATCTTTCTGTGATTATTACAAGTATCATGCAAACCAACCACATTAACATGGGCATGGGTGGTGTCATATCTACTGTACAAAAAATAATAATTGTTACAGATCATGGGTATTAGGGAAATATTTCAAATCTGGGAGAATTCAAAACTTTGCAGTTATAATAGGATACTCTATGCTATAGTCTTGGTATCCAAATCACTGATATCAGATTAACACTGGGCAATGTAAGACTTTTGGGTTCTTAGAGCATAATTTAGCAAGTTTCTTTTCTAGAAGCAACAATTTGGACATTGCATAATGGAATTCAAAGTATTAATGTGATCACAAAACACAAACCCAATCCTTAGTAATGTTACCAGTGGCATATGAATACCTTGAAACCTCTTCTACCTCTTTATTTTTCTCCTGCTCTTCTTCAGAGTCCACCTCTCTCTCTCACTTTTTAGCTTATGGTCCTAGTTTTCTTAATAAATAAATGCTGACTGCATATCCCTCTGCATTGTGACATTCTATGTTTTCCTGAGTAGGAAGACCCACTTAATCACCCACCTCAAGGAATCCAACACATACAACTGCTTACTACTAGCACTCTGAGTGGGCTATCTCTAGATGTTACTCAAAGGATGGAGTCAAACAATGACTTTTTGGATACAAAAATAAGAAAATGTTTCAAAATTTATATATAACAATATCTGATTTGAGTTAGAATACAATGTACAGTGGCAAGCCTTAACAGCAACTTTATAAAAGTAACTAAATATATCCGGAGGTGTTTTAATTATATTCCTATTCACTATATCTTCCTTTCAAAACTGTCCTGAGATTTGGAGAAAATCTGAAAGACAGAAAACACTGTGTTTTGGTTATCATGGGAAGCCATTAAATACTGAAGTGTGTTTAATATACAGAGATATAAATAAATGTTACACATTTATTAAAGTTTAAGACAAATCTTATATTCCTTTGAGATTTTCCTCAACAGGCAAAGGAATTGATGATTATTACAAATATCAAATAAATAATGAATATTCACAGGACTTACAGTACTATCCTGGGTTAAAATACGTTAAACTCAATAAGATGTTTTTAATGAATACCTAGGGAAAAGCACTATTTTATGCATTTCCGGGGATACAAAATCAATTTAGCTTATTCTTTAATTAACCAACAATCGAGTTCCCTGGTATCCACTACTTACCCTCCCTCCACTTTGCTGCACGCTCATGAGTTAAAATTCAATCCTCTGCCTACTTCATTAAAGAACTCATGCAGCCTAACACAACTGAAGAAAAACACAAAATAATTCTGATTATGTTCACATTGCATTCATGGCCAGTCTTAAGTGGGTCCTTACTATCACTTAGCAAATATACAGTTATTCTCTTCTCTCCTTCTTCATTTGACTATTTCTAACCTTTTTCTTTTCAACATAGCTTTAATATGTCTTTCCTAGGATCAGTCTTAGTTGTTGACTTGGCTTTGATTTCCCTCAGAGGAAAAAGAATAAAACAAAAGAGTCAACGAGAAGATATGGCAGACCTACCATACAATGAGCCCCGATGACTCGCGCTCTTGTATAGGCCCTTCTGTTTGAGTATTGGCACAACTTGTGATCTACTTTCAACCAAAAGAATATGGAAAGGGGATGGGATGCCCCTTACCTTATATAATAAAGATGAAAGGATTTTACAGATATAATTAATATCTCTATTCACTTGATTTCTGTTAATCGAAAGGGAGTTTATCCTGATAGGCCTGACTTAATTGAGATAACTCTTTCAAAGATGGCCAAGGCCTTCTCCTAAGGCAGAGATTCAAAGCAACAGAGAATCTCTCTGGCGCAAGCTTTGAATAAGCAATCTGTCTTGAGTTCTACAGTTGCAAAGAAATGAATTCTGCTAACAACAAGATGAGCTGGGAAGCAGGCTCCAAGCTTTGGATAATATCACAACCCTGATTGAAACCTTGACTATGGCCTGTTGACACTCTAAGCATTGGACACAGCTAGGCCATGTCTCGACTTCTGACCATGAAAGCTGAGATAGTAAGCATGTGTGTTTTAAGCAGCTGAGTTTGTGGTAATTTGTTATGTAGCAATAGAAAACTAATATACATGATTACTTTTGATTATATATATATACCTACCTGATTCTGAACCCACATAGTTTGCCTTTCCTCTTATAATGGTAGATGGATTTTTTCCTGAACATATCTGAGGGTAATACATTACATAGCAACATCTTCCAGCTTTCCAGGTTATTCTTTTATGTGTGTGTGTGTGTGTGTGTATGTGTATAATCCATAATCCCTTCCTACAAAAATCTTATGTCTTTGTTCCCCTTTACAAGAGTCCAAAAACTTGAAAAAGTTTATATATGTACATATATACAAATATACTAACTTTTCCATCTGTTTTGAATGATGTCCAATTAACACTTCATCCTCACCATCACTTCACCTCTCTCTCACCATTCCACAAAAGGTGCTCTTATCAAGGTCAACAATAACTTCCATACTCCTGTATCTGATGGTCAATTATCAGTCTTTATTTTACGTGACTATCAATAGCACATAGCAGTGTTGACTACCTCTTCCTTAAAACACTTTATTCAGTTTCAAATATACCACACACAGATGGGGTTCTATCACTTTTTTCTTTTCTCCTCAATATTCTTTGCTGTTTCTTCCTCATCAACTTGAATTCTTAATATTAGCATGCTCCCTTGATCAGTCCATGAGATTTTTGTTCTCTATCAGCACTCATTTTTATAGTGATCTCATCAAGTTAAAACTACCATCCATTTTCTGACAACTTCCAAATTAATTGTTTTAGCCTTGGCCACTCAACTGAACTCAAAATTCATAAATTTGACATCCTCCTGGAATCTCCACTTAAATGACTAGTAGGGATCTCCCACTTAATATCCACAGGATCTGCAGAGATCTACCTTCATAATATCTTTAGAATCTGATCAATTTTCACCACCTCTAGCATATGACCCAGTGCATCATCTCTCCCCTGGAATACTACAATTGTGTCCACTCCACTCTCTCTGCTTCTTCACAACAACCAGAGTGATTCTTTTGAAATATAAAATGGTTCCTCTCCCTCCTCCAACCTGCCAATGCCAATGGTCCCTCATTTTAGTCAGAGTAAAGACCAAAATCTCTTTATTGGCCTTCAAGCTCTTTACAATCAAGCTCCATTTTCTTTCTGACCTCCTCCCCCATATACTCTCCTCTAACTATACTGGTTCCTTGGTTTACTGTTCACATGCCAGGCACAATCCTGCCTTAGGGACATTTCATTGCTTGTTCCCCTCTGCCTGGAATACTCTTTCCTAGACATCTACCTTTCCTTTAAATCCTTGTTTGCAAATCACCTTGTCAATGAGACTGACCTGACCACCTTGTTTAAAATTTCAATCCACTACCCCCCAAGACTACTGTTAATATTTTCTCTGACATTTATTCTTCCAATGAATTTATCACCTTATAACACGCTGTATAATTTGGACTTGATTTTTTATTAACATATTTAAGCACCTTATTAGAATGACTAGAAAACAATAGATTTGAAATATATTTGGTGAATGAATGGATGACTAAAGAATAAGTTAATGAACAAATAAATATGAAGAAATTCAGTTTTGAAAGTTTCAGTAAGTTTTTCCAAGATAACAGAGCAGAGCCAATATTCAAACCTAATCTTTCTGGTTCCAAGGCCTGTGATTTTCAATACAAATACTGTATTAATTTTCAAAGTGTGTACTAGGATTTGGAAATTCAAAGATAATGTAACATAGTAATTGCACTCAGGAGTTCACAAGATAGTGATGATACCATTAAAAAAATAACTTTAATTGTTTTGTAGGTATTTTTAAATAAGGTCTCACCAGGAGCTCAGAAAAAAAGGGATTTTTATATTGAGTATTTAAATGTTTTGGGGTTACTGGCTGCTTGCAGCATATATAAGAAATAAAACACTATTTTCAAAGACATGGTGAAATAGAGAGAGTGGAAAATTTAAATAGTCAGAAAGCAGGGTAAGTGGAGAGAGTGGGAGATGGCTTTAAGAATGGAAAAGATTAACAACAATGAACAAGACCCAAGATTTTTCCTTCCTATTGCAAATGTTCATCCAGTCAGTATAGTAAATAATGCGCTTTGGGCAAGGATCAAAAATTCTGAACCCCAGAATTCTGCTTTGCCAATGTCACCTCCCTAGAGGTCTCTGAGAAAAATTACCATATAGCACACACACCAAGCAAATTTACACATTTATTACCATAAGATCTTTATCTCTGGCACTAAGCTAACCCTCTTGGACTGGTTTACGTATTGGAAGAACTTCCTGGCTCTGTGTTAGATGTTGATCTGAGAACCATACAACAATAAGCGTTGATTGAAAGCCCTTCTTGGCAGCTTCCAACTTGAGTTTTAACCTAAGACTTCAACACTGGTATCTTTCCACACTGGTGATAGGAAATAGTGAATTAGAGAAAGGGAGAGAGATAGAGCATCAAAGTAAATGAAGAGATCGAGAATTGAAGGTTTCTTGAGAGTAAATCTCAGGGTGAATGTGGTCTAATTTATCCCCTTTAGAACTATCTCATGTGGCAGCCAACTTTGGCCCACTTCCTGCACTAGCCAAGTGGGCGGAGAGAGAAACTTCTCCAAGAGATGAGATTTTTCTAAGAGGAACAACACTGCAGCAAAGGGCCTGGAAAAGAATTTGTCTTCAGCTCATTGTCTCCCTATCTTTGAATAAGGAATGAAGCAAAGAGAATTCTGAATTTCTCTTTTCAGCGAGTAGATAATGTAAAGCTATTGAAGCATGTTGAACAGGAGGATGCCACATGATGTTCACTTTATAAATATGGAAGAAAGGAAAAGGGGAAAAACAAAGTTAGTCTGGACACTGGGAGACCAGTTTGGATGCTGTTTATTTTGATGAGCATCTAAATATAGGCAAACTACTAGGGAGAGAGAGACAAACATGAACGATAAGACAGATCACAAATTTAAAACAAAATAAAGACAGCAAGAGGACAATTTGGATTATGCAAGAAACTAAGGAGTTTAGAATGATTCTCAGATTTTTGTCTTTGATAACTGGAATTACTAGGAAAACAAATAAGATGACCTATTTCCAGGCGAAAGAAAAGTCAGAGTGTGTGGATCCATCTACACTAGTAACAGTTAATGTCTTGCTGTGATTAGTACATTGTCAGGCTGAGAAAACAAACAAACACAAAAACGTATTTTAATGTACTAATAGCCTTGAATGAGGATATCAGCTCTCAGTTAAATAAGAAAATGATCAGGTTGTGGACATATTGACCAATCTACTTATTTGCTTATCATCATCAGGCATTAGCTTGCCAGACAACTACATATTCCAACTGAGAAGATTCTCTCATGCTAACCAAGGATTAGATCATTCGACATCTTTGGATAACTTCTCATTTTGCCTAAGGTCCTAGTAACAGACTACACTAATTTTACCTGAAGATATCTAAAACAGCAAATTAAGTTGATTAAGTTATTCTTTAATTGCCATAATTTTCTTGTATTTAAAGGACCAGTCCACTCCAATTTGTTGTATGGTTGGCTAGAAATATTTGCTAATTTTCCTACATACATAACATTACTATTTTTAAGCTCATTCTTATAATTTGAAAAGAAATTGTCAATATATGTGGCCCATTTTAATTTTTTAAAATTAATTTTGGATATAACTTAGTGTGCCCTTTCAAATTTCATGTTTTCCAAAGCTCAGGAAAATGTTAAACGTGAATATTGCATCCATGCAAGTGGTTTGGGATTTTTATTTTAGAATATCTTAAATTCTTAGGTTGGACCCTTTTCTGCTCTGTATTCTTGTCAATTATCAAGTCAAAGTTTATGGACAGTATAGCATAGGGTTAAAAGTGAGGCACAAGAATCAAGAAGACTTGGGCTTGGATCTGTATCTGCCACTTATAAGTTGTGTATAGTGCACAAATTGTATGTGTGGCACATTTTAGCTGCAAGTAACAAAGCTACTGACTCAAAAAGTTTTAATTTATAAAGAAATTTATTATCTCACATAATTAGGATTCCAGAAGTAAGTTATTCTGCAGAGGTGCCCCTATTTCCTGGTTCCAAAATTCCTTCCATTATCCTCTCATATCTTCCTAATAAATGTCTGCATTGTGTACAGCAGCTTGATGATTTCTTTAAGAAGTCATCATCAATAGTACACCTGTCCATTGGGAACTCTCTTCTTCTGGACATGAACAAAAAAATACATAGCTCCATTTACTACTGACAGCCATCTTGCAACCACAAAGGAACCAGCCTTAAAATGAAGCCAACATGAAATATCTGAGGGCCAGCAACAAAAAGACCTTGACTCCCAGAGGATGTTATTGAGCTACTGATCAGCTGCACCTAGAGAGTTTTCTACCCCTGGACTCGTAGTTACATAGAATAATTAAGTTCTTTATTGATCAAGTCACTGTGAGGGCAGAAGTTTTTGTATCTTGCAGCTGAATACTGCTATATACGAATTCTAAGTGGCAGATTCAGAAATCAAAAGCCAAGTGTATTTAACTCCTCTATTTCAGTTTTAACTATGTTATGCAGTACCTATAAACCATGATGAAAAAAACAGATAAACAAAGAGTAACTTAGCCTAAACAGTAAAACATTTCTTCAGCCTGATTAAGTCGTCTTTGGACACAAACCCACACTTGGGCCAGTATGAGTCAGAAAGGGAATGCCACGAAGTGCTTATTTTAGACTTAATCAGAACCAGCTCCTAGAACTTTGGAATAAAGTGATCTTCTGAAATATATGGCCATGTGGAAGGTGGTAGATTTTTTTAACATTAAAAAAATGTTCTGGGAGCGAGCCTGGTGGTCTAGTGGTTAAGTTCGTGTGCGCCACTTCAGCAGCCCAAGATTCATGGATTTGGATCCTGGGTGTGGACCTATACATTGCTCATCAAGCCATGATGTGGTAGCATCCCACATACAAAATAGGGGAAGATTGGTACAGATGTTAGCTCAGGGCCAATCATCCTCACTGGAAAAAAGAAAATTCTGTTGTAAATATACTAGGCGACTGGAGAAGGGATGTTGAGGAGATGAAAAATATTGTCCATTATGATATGTGATCTTGGACAAATTATTTAAATTATCTCAGTCATTATTATTATTATTATCATCATTGTAAAATGAGTATAATTTTTATGATTTCCTATGATGATTGAATGAAATAACACATATAAAATGCTCAGTGCAAGTAAATTCTGAAACTTCAATCCATCTTGGTAATTATTAGTTTTTGTGTTCATTTCCCTAAACATTCTGAGAGAAATTCCATAGTGTGTTGCCACACTAGATTTCTCCAGATTCACTCTCCATCCTTGGTCAGCATTCTCTGCATCCCAGGATCTTGGCCCATATGACTTCATATCATTGAATTCCCTTGTCCTGTAGCTTTGAGCTAAGTTTGATGGATGTGAAGCATTAGCAAGAGACCAGATGAAGGGAGAAGAGAGAATTTGAGATATTTACGTCCCAAGATTCATCTCTTTGTGTTACCTTGGATTGACTGCATTAATCTACCAAAACTCACAGTTCCTCTCTGATATTGCAATAGCCACCCTTTTTCCTTGCCTCTTTGGCCAAAGCGTGTTTACAGTTCCCTCTCTTGCTGATTCTCTGGTAGTACTTTATTACGCCCTTTTGGTTTCCTTACACTCGACTACATCTTTGCTTGCTAAAGCTCTCCTCCAATTACTCATTTGACTGTACATTACATTTACTGCTGGGGCTCTGATTGATACTATCACTTATATTACATTTTTAGTTTTCTAAAAGTCAATTTTTCTTTTATTGCTACTTGTAGTAATTATAATTTTGATATTGCGTGCTTATTTTTCTTTTACAAATTTTCTTTATCCCAGATCAATTGTCATCTCTGAATCCTCTCTTCCTAC
The DNA here is from genome assembly GCF_021613505.1 of Equus quagga. Classification (NCBI taxonomy): domain Eukaryota; kingdom Metazoa; phylum Chordata; class Mammalia; order Perissodactyla; family Equidae; genus Equus; species Equus quagga. The sequence goes on from NC_060267.1 coordinate 41,119,874, forward strand.
AGCTCCTTGCATCTTTTCCAAAAGAACCCGAGTTGCTTATGTCTTATTGAGATGTTTCTTTTAAAAGTTTAAAAATGTTTTTCTAGTTTTTATAATAAATAATTTTCAGAGCTTGACCCTTCCTCCGAATCCTCAGGGAATAGTGCTCTTTTAGTTTGTTGACATACATTTTGATAGATATAATGGGCATGTGTGTGTCATGATTGTGGTCATTGAGAATTTTCCTACAGTGAGATATACAGCACATAAAAGATATACCGTGGGTTATATCTTTTAAGGCGTTGGACAGAACCTTACATCTCCAACTTGCCAGGCAGGCATGACACAGGTGTGTAATATAAACTCCACAGGATAAATGGAGTGATGGGCTCCACATAGAATCTATTTTCTGGTGGGAGTGCCAGTAGAAATGGCTGGCTTTTGGAGAGCAGCCATGGAGTTTGGAGTCCAGCATCAATCATGCAAGATGTTTATGGCCAGCTGCAGAGTCAGTGGGATTTTCGCTGGAGCAGTCCCAGGATGTGACAGCAACTGGCTCCTGGGTGATAATCCATCAAACCTGATTTCTGCTTTTTTTTGGAAATTCTGAGAACTTTCTGTTTAAAAAAATTTTCTTCTTATTAAATTGGTTCTTTTCTCACTTATGAATCCTGACCATTACTGTAAGTCTATGTTTTTTAATTCATACCAGAACAAAAATTAATCTCTTCAGATACTACCTTCGCCAACAAAAAGATCGTGTGGATTTGCTTTGGCTTTACTCAGTACAAACTTGGGTATTAGTAGAATTTCCCTTCTGAGAGTTTTGATCTGCTGTTAGAATGAGATACCTAGCTGCTAGCCTAATTTCTAATGCCTAACAGGCATTTTTCCCATTATGCTTCTCTGTTGATCAGAATTGAAATATTATCACACTCATCTTCCTGGTTCTCTGACATGCCACATCGATGAATACTTTAAAAATTACAATTCCTAGGATGTATTGATTTGAGGAAATCTTCCTGTTTCTTTCCTACCCTTGAGCACTTTACTTGTTCAGATGATATCATCCAACATTCACTTCCTCCTATATCATAAACTCCTCAACCTCCCCACGTATCGTTACTTCTGAAATCTTTCTTCTCAAACTTCCCATCCCTGTACATCTCTAATTTCTCCTCAAAATTATAATTTTGAATGAATACAGAAAGAATAGGACTGTTGGCAGGCAGATATAAAGGCAAATATCCTACCTTCTTCAAAAAATTGTAGGAAAGTACTACAAACTTTTTGTTAGGTAAGACTTGTTTCCCTAAGATAAGGTAAAGAAATTGGAGGAAAAACTAAATACAATTTTTTCTATCTTCACACTGGTGGCGTTGTTAGAAAGCAAAGATGGGTTTGTGCTTCTGAATGAATTTCTCCATTCAGCTTCATTTGCCTTGAATTTGTTGAAAATTCCCCATAAATCTTATAGACACATTATATAAAAAAATATATCGGACTGAGTGTCTTGTGCATTGATTTGCTAGTGTTGTCATAACAAATTACCACAGACTGGGAGGCTTAAAACAGAAATTTATTCTCTGACAGTTCTGGAGGCTAGAAGGTTGAAATCAAGGTATTGGCAGGGCCACATTCCCTTTGAAAGCTCTAGAAAAGAATCTCCTTCCTTGCTTCTTATTGCTTCTATTAGTTGCTGGTAATCTTTGGCTTTCTTTGACTTTTAACTTCTATCACGCAAATCTCTGTCTCTGTCTTCAGATAGCCTTCCTTCTCCCCTTTGACTGTCTCTCTATGTTCAAAATTCTCTCTTCCTGTAAGGCCGTCCTATAAAGGCAACGGCCATATAGGATTTAGTCCCCCATCAACCCCCATCCAGTATGATCTCATCTTAATTTTATTACATCTGCAAAGCCTGTTTCCAAATAAAGTCACATTCACAGGTTTCTGGTGGACATGAATTTTGGTGGAACACTGTTGAATTCAGTATAGCATGTAAATTTTAGTTTCTACCCTCACTTCTGGCTTCATCTTATTTTCTTACCTTTATTTCTCTTTGCCACAATTCATTCTCAGTTTTAAATCTCATAACTTTGAAACATGCAACTTTATAAGATTTACTAAACAATTTTTGTTTTAAATTTTTGAAGGTGTCAAGGTAGGGATAAAATGGTAAGGATTAGCTAATGTTCAATTAATCATTCAATCTTCTCTCAGATTCTTCTAAATTATTGATTATAAATCTTACTTTCGCTGGTAAAATGATTTTTTTATTTTGTTTTTATTTTTGTCTCTCCATAGATATCTATGAGGAAGTGGGGTTAGAATGTGCTAAGGACAATTAGTTATATAAAATAGAAGTTATTTTAAACTAGAAGTTGGCAGGTTTTTGAAGGAATGAAAAGTTTAATTGCCAATTACAGTAACCTTGCGATGAAAGAATAATATTTATACAAAAACGATACAAGCAGAAATGACAGAGATTACTCAAAAAGTCAAAGATGAAACTCTTTCCAGACATTCATCTTCAACATACCTGTCCCTAAATAAATGTCACAGTATCAGAGAACTACACCAAGATAAGGAGGCAGAGATTTCAATTCTGACTTTACAACTTTACAATATAACCTTGGGCAGATAAATGAATCTCTCTTAGTTTTAGTGTCCCCAATTGTAAATTGGGAATAATATTTACTTCACAAGTGTGCTTTTACTTACATTATACAGTAAATGTTAAAATATACTGTCCAGATTCTGGTAGTAGACATTTTATAAATGCCTTTAAAATTGAACCACAAACCCTGGTTCCGATAGACCTGTAAGTTCTCACTCTTGTATGTAGAACCATCTGTTGTCCTTCCCAGAACAGTGAAGTGTGAAAAGGCTAAATCTGTTTCTAAACAGTGAATCTACACCATTTCTTGATTTATTCAGTTCCCATGTTGTCTCTTTTTTTGTCAGCATTCCCTTGGAATGCTCAAAACTTCTTTACTGCTCTATCAGCCACTAGTATGTGCCAAATTGGAATTTATAAAAAAGTATCACACAATATAATATACAGTGGAATGGCTTACCTGATTCAGACTAAATAGTTGTATTCGTAAATATTTTAATTTATTTCAACTGAAAGAGAATAAATAATGTATATAATATTTGGTAACATTTTCGGGAGGTTATAATACACATGAGAATTTTGTATATTGTTTACATATGTGAGTATATATGTATACACATATAATGTACAGCTTAAAATAGGATATTAACAACTTTCAAACCTGCTCTAAGCATCTCCTAGATTACATTCCCTACCCACAAAGTGAGTAATATTCTGAATTTTATGTTAATCATTCTTTGCTTTATTTATAGTTTTTCCATATACGTTTGAATTATTTTTCAATTTTTTTGAAATGTTGCTCTTTTAAAAATTTTATGAGACTGTAATAATACTGAATAGATTCATGAGCGACATTTTATCACATTCAACGTATTATTTTAGAGAAAAAATGATGTTGATGCATATAGGGGTAGTTGATTCATTTTAACTATTATATAGAGTCCCATTGTATACATTTATCCTTATATCCACTATACTTTTATCCTTTTGCCTGCTGAGAGATTTTAGAGTTTCTTTTTTTCCAGTTTTTTGCTATTCCAAAACAATGCTTCTTTTAATATCCTTAAATATGTCTCCTGATGCACATATGCAATTATTTCTCTAGGGAGAATGCCTGTGAGTGGAAATTCTGGATATTCGGGTATACACATATTCAAACTTACTAAGTAATAGAAACTATTTTGAAAACTGACTTTGCCAATTTAAAGTTATGCCAGCATATGTGTTCCCATACGACTTCCTATTATTTCACATCTTCACCAACACTTGGCATTTCCCAGTTTTATTTTGGTCAATTCAATGATTGTCAAATGGAATCAATGAGAACCCTATTGTGTATTTCTCTGATTAAGAATACAGTTGATATGTTTTTTATTTTTTGTTTAGCTGTTCAAACTACCTCTTCTATGAAATGCCTTTTTTTATTGTTTTTTAGGAGTTTTTTGGCAATTTGTCTACCTTATTCATTTGAAACAGTTTTATAGATATTCTGGATGCTAATCCTTTGATATTATGTACTTTATTATTACTGTTTCTCATTTAATGATTTTTTTCCTTTCACTGTCTTTATGGTATCTTCTGATAAATTCATAATTTAGGAAATATTTTATTTTTATTAATCTTTGTAATTTGCATGTATTTGTATGCTGGTCTATAATTCTACCCTCCTCATCAAAATGTTATGCTTATACATTGTCATAATAATTTGAAAATTTATTTTTCATATTTAAAAGCTTCATCCACTTAGAATTGAATTTTATGTCTGGTAGAAGTAAGAGATCTATTTTCTATTTTTTTTTTTTTGAACTCCTAATATGGGAATTGTCAAAACACCATTTATTGACTAGTCTATCTTTTTCATCCTGTGTATTTTCTCCTGCTTTCACATACTATGCTTTCATATACGTGTGGCTCTATTCCTAGGGCCTCTATATTTTCAAGTGGTTAATATGTTAGCCCTTTATCAATTCCATTCTACTTTTATTGCAGGAGCTTTATAAAACTCTAGATATCAATTATGGTATATATATCCCTGCTTGATTTATTTTCTTGAGATGCATATTGATTCTTCTTGGATCTTTGCTCTTTGATTAAATTGTTGAAATTAGCTTGGAAAGATTCCTGAAAAACACATAGGATCTTTATCATAATACCATTGTATCTATAAGTCAATTTAGAAAATATTGAATTCTATAACCTATAGGATACTATATCTTTCTATCATGAATATATTTATCTACATTATTTAGGTCTTCATTAAGATTTTCTAATTAAACAATCCTTGTTAAATTTATTTAAAAGTAACATTTTAATTTCATATTTTATTTTTAAATTTTGTTTGAAATTTACAGAAGATAATTAAATCTTGATAATCATTTATTAAAGTAAATACCAACTAAATACTTTTTGGCTTTTCTAACATAAAATCAAACCTCCAGGAAAAATTGACCTCCAGATTATACTTTTCTAATCATTATATCTTTCTTTTACTGTCTTATTGTATGAATTAGAACCACGAGTATTTTTCTGAATATAATTCAGAGTGTTTTTCTTGATTTTAAAGTGAATAATTTTGATATTGTAACATTTACATTATAGTTGATTTATGTTTTCTATTTTATGGGTAAAGCTAAATTATTATCAACTATAATGAAGCTTATTGCTAAAAGTCTACTTGTGTAATTTGTCTGTTATCCATTTCTTGATTAGTAATTGCCTGATACTAATGTTTGACCTCAACCTTCCTTGAGATTGAGTTCTTATGATTTAGGCAAATCTTTTCTAAACAGCATAGAGCTAATTTATTTTAATGGGATAATGTACTTCTTTGACAGTAATTGCATTTATTAAAAAGTATTAATGCTGAAATATATATCACCTTATTTTTTGCTTATTTTTCCCACTTTTTTACTCTTTTTCTTCTTATTTTGCTCCTTTGGGGTTATTACTTTTCTTTTCCTTTCTCCATTTTTCCTTTCTACTTTTTGGAAATTAAACACTCAATTGTCATTCTTTCATGATTATAGTAGCAATTTAAACATACATATTTAGCTTAGAAATGTATGCCTAAAGTAAAACTGTATGTTTAGTTTATTACAACATTTCCAAATCATTTGATATTATTTTTGTGGAAAGTACTTCTATTATCATTGATTTTTAATTTCATGTATTAACATTTTCTTGTTGTTGTTGTTGTTGTTGTTTTTAGAAAGATTAGCCCTGAGCTAACATCTACTGCCAACCCTTCTCTTTTTGCTGAGGAAGACTGGCCCTGAGCTAACATCCATGCCCATCTTCCTCTACTTTATATGTGGGACACCTACTACAGCATGGCTTGCCAAGTGGTGCCATGTCCGCACTCAGGATCCAAACCGGCAAACCCTGGAGCACCAAGATAGAAGGAGTGCACTTAACCGCTGCTCCACCAGGCCAGCCCCTCTTGTTTTTTTAAAATAAATTTTAAAATATGCTCAAATGATTATTTTTGCCCACATTCCTTCTTGCATTTTGGATGCTTATTTTGGGATGTTTTCTTCTTCTTGAAGTTTATCTTTTTTTTCCATTTTTTTTGCTAAGGATGATTTGCCCTGAGCCAACATCCATCACCAATTCTCCTTTTTTGTTTTCCTGAGAAAGATTAGCCCTGAAGTAGCATCTGTGCCAATCTTCCTCTATTTTTTTGTATGTGGGACACCTCCGCAGTGTGGCTAATGAGTGAAGTAGGTCCGTGCCTGGGATCTGAACCTGTGAACCTGGGCCACTGAAGTGGAGAGCACAGAATTTTAACCATTTGGCACGGGGCTAGGTCCTGAAGTTCATCTTTTAATTGTCTCTTCTTTTGAGAATGTTGATATTCTTTACTTGTCTAAAACTATGTTTACTTTGCTCTCTTTCTTCAAACATACTTTTGCTAGGTTTACTTTTCCAGATGACAGTTATTTTCCTTTCCACTTCAAAAATTTTTAGAAAAATTACAAATATAGTTCCTTACATTATCAAATTATAAGAAAAATTTAATTTCAACAGTAGCAGACAAATAATTTGACAAAATTCAAAACATATCAGTTAAAGAAAAGTATCAAATGGTAGAAGTTATTTTTACTGAATAATTTAAAACTTCCTCAACAATGTGAGTTACTTGTAGATGTTTAAGCTCTAAACTGTACACACTCTTGTATATGTGTATATTCTAAGTCAAGAAAATATTCACATTTGTTGACCACAGTTGAAGAGTATATGGGTATGTTGGCATAATTGTACTATTTTTTAAATTTTTGCATAAATTTCAAAATAACAACTTTCTTTAGGAAACTAATTGGAAGTTCTGGGAAATAACACCAATTTGAGTCATCTGAGACATGGGTAAGGATGCCAAATTGTTATTGAATAGTTATTGGAGAGATTAAAACTACTATCTTACTTAAACCAATTTATTATGTATTTTAAGGTATCATTGGTACAAAAGCTTAGCATTTGCTATTACAGATGGCAATTTTATTGGTCTGATACAGAGCATCTGGAAAAAACATAAAACAAATATATTTACTAATAGGGAAATGTAAGAAATATTTCCTTTAAAATCAGGAATACTCAGGGAAGCTCACTATCACCTTTTCTGCTCAATACTGTATTAGAGGGTTCCTCTCTAGTCACCAAGAAAAGTAAATAACAGGAATTTGAAAAAATAAACAATGCTGTCCTTATTTGCATATATTTGTCTACTTGAAAAATTTTTTTAAATACAAAAAATTATTGGACTTAGAGACTTAAGCAAGGTAGCTTTATGTAACATCATTATTAAAAAAATCAACTGTGTTGCTATTAAAAAAGACAAAAGAGTTAAGAATTATAACTATTTCAGGTTAAAATATTCCATTATGAGATTGCCCCCAAGTAGGTGAAAACTGGCTCTTGGAAGTGAAAAATTCTTACATATTACAATTATTTTTGATCATCCAACTTAGTTCAACTCTACTTAAAAAAATCTCTAAAAAGGCACATTGGAGGGGAAAGCTGTAACAAAGAAAAGAAGGTTGAGAAACACCGAGTTAAAATATGAAGCAGTAACTAAAGACTCTGAAATCGCAGTAGCTTAGAACTCCAAGTATGATTTTTTTCATACTGCCTGTTTGTACAAGTCAGCTCTAGCACTGTCCTCATTGTGTTTATACTGGAACCCAAAATGATGAAGCACCATCTATCTGAAACACTGCCATTAGAGAGAAAAAAAAAAATAGATCTAACCATGCACTGGCTCTTAAAATTTTTGCCCAGAAGTAACATATATATCATCATACATACATCATATGACCAAGCTTGATCTCAAAGATGTAGAAAAATATAGCTTTTCCCCAAGGCGAGTAATGTACATTTTCAAATATCAATACTGTCTACTAAAACAACAACAAATGATGCCATTTAAAATAGCAACTAAAAAATGCGGAACTCAGGAATAAACATTATGAAATATATTCAAAACTTTTACAGAGAAAATTTTAAAACATCATTAAAAGATATTAACAGCAAAAGAAATGCACGTAGGATGCAGTTATCCACAAATTGATGCAAAGATTGAATTCAGTTCCAATTAAAAAAAATCTAACGCACATCTCTAATAATTTGACAAGCTGACTCTAAAGTGGCCTATATTAGACAAAATATGAAAAATAGCCAATTTGCTCTTGAAGAATAATGACGTGGGGAGATTTTCTCTGTCAGATATCAAAACTATTTTTAATAAAACTGTGTTAATTAAGTCATACACTGTGGCCTTGGTACAGGGACAGAAATCATTAGATCAGAGCCCGATCATCCTACACATGGATCCCTGTAGTACAACAGAAGTGAAAGGAAGAGAGGAACTACTCAATAATTGGTACTAGGATAACATCTATTTGGGGGAAAAAATAAAGTTGATTTGCTGCCTCACACCAAACAAATAAATCAATCCTACATAGATCAAGGAATGAAAGATGAGAAGAATAATTAATAATTTTTAGAAGGAAATAAAATAATAGCTTTAGGACTTTGAGTTAGGAAAATATTTTATATTAAAAATCTCAAAAACATATACCATATAGGAAAATAATAAATTTCTACATTAAAATTAAGCTTTGATATCCATGAAAAGATTCTATAGAGACAATTAACCTACTAGGCAGAACCTGAGACAAACCACTTTCAATTAACATAACCATAAAATAATTAGTATGTAGAGCACAAAACATTGCTTCAAATTGAGAAGATGAACAATCCTATTTAAAATGGGAAGAAGACATTTGGACAAATTGGCAGAAAGAATTTCATAGAAGTGGAAATAAGGATGGCCAATCATCACATGAAACCCACGTCAGTATCAGAGAAATGTCAGTTAAGACCACAGCAATATGTCTGCAAGACTGACAAAGATTTAGAGGTCTGCTGATTTTACTATTTATTGGTAAGGATATGGAGCAATAATAACTTTTATACACTGCTGGTGGAAAAGAAGGATAGTATTGACAAAGCAAGTTGTGGAACTATTTCTATAATGCAGGTCAGATATGTTGAACCAGACAAATAAGTGGTAGAGATTCAAGAAATATTTGAGTCAAAAGTATAAATCTAATTCTGCCTAGGTGTGGAATTCTACCCTATTTTCAATCAACCAATATTTAATCATTCAATCAATCTTCATTTTCCTCTTCTGTTATTTAAAATATATGGCATTTCGTTTGTTAATTTATTAGGTAGTTAAGTTGTCTATAAGAATAGCATACATAGTTCTTAAATGCAAAATGTATGGGTCTTGAAAACAAGGCTCAAAACTTGGAATTGGATTCTGCCCCAGTGCTTTAGACTACATATGGAATAGAGACTTTGGGTGGTCTCACTGCATACCTTGTAATTAAAATACAAGCCTTTGTGGTATTTAAAGCAGGTGTGAGCTCAAACTGTTAATTGCACTCTAAATTCATGCTCTTGCACCTGAAGAGGATTCATTTGTATGCACATTTTCAAACATATTACAGAAGAATTACCAACATATGCTGTATATTCTGTGCCCTCAAGTCACAGAACAGGCAACAGCAATTCGCCAATATAAGTACGGTGCAGGTGTTAAGTGGCATCACAGATGTGGTATGACTGAGGAAACACTGTAATTCAGTACAGCAGGTAGAGTTGTTTCCCAGAAACTTTCTTCCAAACTGTTCTAAAGTGTAAGATCATGCAATTGAAGATATAATAAAGATTGCATTAAAGGGAGACAAATTAAAAGATAGTTAAAGAGCAAGAAATCCACCTCCATATGGTTGGAAGTTACAATTTTCTTTTGAGGTCTTGAACTATACCTTGAACTTTGATAAAAGTTTGACAAACCTGTTTATCACCAGGAAAGCAATCATTTCTCCAGGAGATCTTGATATTAGATGTTTAGATGTTTACACCTATCTGTTACATCAAAGCACTGCTCTAGTAAAAGGTAATGAACCCAGAAAATCATTACACAGAAAATGTTAAATTCACTCTAGTTATTTTTAATGCAGTATTTATAGTAGATTGAAATGTGATGAAACTAGACTTATGAAAAAGTTAAAAATTCAAATAATTCTGAATCCTTTAAGATGTCTAGACTTTAAAAACTAAGATAAGATATCCGCTAGACACGAGACTTTGCCCTTTTAAAATTTCATCAGGTCTTAGCCAATGACCTCTTAAGACCACAAACTGTTTGTGGAAATTTTTAGGGCAGACTCCTGTGGATTGGTGTTAATCTCTGTGATGTTACTTCAGAAATTGCTTTGGACAAGAGAAACAAATGTTGACTACTAAACTCAGAATTGATTTGATAAAAGTGATAACATAATATGACCTTTGCAATTTACTATAGGAACACAGTTTTTTGACCAGGGTCAATACCAAACTTAATTATCAAATAATCAAAAATGTAAATAAATATTAAGGATATCAAAAGGGAGGGCAAAACCTATATGAAATAAGCCATGTTAAATGAATTTCATGCTAAAGTTTTCATGATCTTGTTATCAAGTCTGTGATGGTTAATTTTATACAACTTTGCTTGGCCGCAGTGCCAGATATTTGGTCAAATATGATTCTGTCTGAGGGTGTTTTTTGGATGAGATTAACATTTAAATCAGTGGACTTTGAGTACAGCAAATTTCTCTTCATAATGTGGGAGATCCTCATTCAATCAATTGATGGCTTTGACAGAATAAATGCTGACCTCTCCTGAGCAAGAAGGAACTCTGCCAACAGATTACCTTCAGATTTGAACTGCAACTTTGGCTCTTTCCTGAGTCTCCAGCCTGTCAGCCCACACTGCAAATTTTGACTTGCCAGCCTTCATAATTTCATGAGCCAATTCATTAAAATAAATCTCTCTTTATATACATACATATCCTATTGATACTGTTTCTCTGGAAAACCCTGGCTAATATATATAGCAGTACCCCCTTATCTGCAATTTCACTTTCTGTGATTTCGGGTACCTAAGGTCAACTGTGGTCCAAAAATATTAAATGGAAAATTCCAGAAATAAGCAATTTGTAGGTTTTAAATTGAGTGCCATTCAGAGGAGTGTGATGAACTCTCATGCTGTCTTGCTCTGTCCTGCCAGGGATGTAAATCATCACGTTGTCCAGTGTATCCATGCTGTATATACTGCCCGCCTGTTAGTCACATAGTAGCCATCTTGGTTATCAGATTGACTGTCTCGGTATTGCATTGCTTGTGTTCAGTTAACCCTTATTTTACTTACTAATGACCCAAAAGTGCAAGAGTAGTGATGCTGGCAATTTGAATATCCAAAGAGAAGACATAAAGTGCTTCCATAGAAAAAAATGTAGTATATACAATGTTCCATACTATCCGTGGTATCAGGCATCCACTGAGGATACTAGAACATATCCCCTACAGATAAAGGAAGACTACTATGATGTCTATCTGAATCAATCCAATCTGTAAGACATGAGTGATTTGTATGGTTTATATAAATATAGAGTGAATTCACACGACCTGGTACTGAGTGTAATATAGATTTGAATACACTGCAGTGATCCAGGTTCATGGATCTCTTCACCAAAAAAACAAGTCACACTTCCCAATTGTGTACTGATCATAGGCAGTCCCTAGGCCTGTCCCAGATTAAAGTCACATCTCCATTCTTAGACTTCAGTCAAATTACTAAGAGATGGTTACAGAGGAAGGAAATGTCTTTATATGCTTATTAAGCATTTGAAGCTGTCAATGGGTCTTTAAAATGTGACCACAGACAAAGCATACCAGCAATAATTAATTATCAGATAGATTATGTTAGATAGAAAAGAACTGACAGGTACAGAGTTTGAACTATTTAGCTAATAGGCTTCTTAAAAGATTGGCAAAGCCACTAAAAACACTAAGGAAAAGGTACTTGTTAGGCCCACAAGCACCAAAACATAAAATTTCTAAAATTATTTAACCATTTATTGTTGCCATCTTGAGCAGTAAGGAAATTTGTATTGATTTCTATGTGAGACATAGACCAGGGGTTCAAATAATAAAAGAACCTGATTTATTTCTATGTCTTGACTCAACTCTCTATGTTGGTTTGTTTCTAAGACAGGCATTTCTCTTATTGCTGTAAAAATACTGGAATAAATTCAACTTGCCTTCTTCCCATTTCAAATCTCATAAGGGAAAATAGAAATGCTTTTTCTAGACAAATTTTTCTTATTGGTTTTGAAAGTATGATTGAGTGATGACCATCATTTAACTGATAACTATATGATAATCTCATTGGTTTGAGTTTGGAAACCATCCCCTACCAGCCAGGAGTGCAACCCTTTCTGAAGCATGAGGACTAAGAAATTAAGAGAGATGCTTCCTAATTGGAAGCCAGGATAGGCTTATCTGAAAAAGGATAAAGGGAAAGTTAATAAAATGCAATTACATAATACTACTGCTAAACTGAAAACAATTTAATATTTCCTTCATGATTCAGAAAGTATTTCCAGCTAGAAAAATATATTAATATCACTTTATAAAAAATTCCACGGTAGAGTAAGACTGATGATTGTAGAAATATCTTATTGCCAAAAAAAAAAAAAATAGGTTCATAAGGGATTAGTTGTGTAATAGCAGCAACAATTTAAGTAAATTCACTTATATGTACAAAGGAAATGTCATATAGAACCTTATAAAAACATCTGTATAGCACTAAGTTTAGAATAAAATCTAGAGTAAGGAAAAGATATTTCATTTCAATAAATATTTGTAGAAACCTGACATGTGCTAGGCACAGTGTTAGGTGTTAGGAATACAATTACCATCTCCAGGAGATGACATTCTAGCTGAGGAAATGAAATGTTACACACAAAAATACAAAGGGGAACAAAATATATAGTAAAAGATCTCTATATATGTGGTATAGACAACAAGTGAAGTAGGATTTGGAGGATGAAGTAATCATCGTCAGTTGGGATGGTCAGCTTACACGAAAGAGGAAAGATATGGGTGTTCATAGGTGACAATTTACAACAAAGGGAAATTCAGATTCAAGGAGATCTAAGTTAGACAAAGCTTGTGAATCTCAATAATGTTAGGACTACATCAATTTATTTTTAATTTCATGGGAACCGATTGTTTCAATTCAGAAAACCTTTGAAATTGATTAGATGTCTTAAAGCAAAATCTACCGCTTTCATTTATTTTTCTCATTCATTTTTCAAAATTATTTTTTTAAGTATTTTTTCATCGATATAAGGAAATATTAGAAAATCCTAGAAAGGATATTTAACTTCTGCAACTATCATGAGGAATGTACTTTTAATTCTCTAATACCTATTAAGATCATCTCTTCTGTCTTAATTAAATCTAGGCTCTAAAATTTCCACCTTATTCAATAAGAATGCATTTCACAGTGAAGATACACAATGAAATGTGAAGGAAATTAATTAGGCTCTTTATTCTTCCTTTAGTTTTCCAATTTGTTCCAATCTGCATTTAAAAAGTCAAAATATCAGAAAATTTAATTAACTAAGAAAATTAAAAATACGTAAAACTGAAAGGAAAATAGCTAAAATGATTTGACAAGTTTTTCTTCTTCTTGTTATTATTTTATAATTTTATGAAGCACACATAATGAAAATCACTGTGCCTTTGATTATGCCAAATGTTTAATAGGAAATATGTAGTGGAAAGCCTCCAAGATGGCACTCAATGATCCCCACCTCTCGATGTTGGCAACTTTGTGTAATTCCCTCTCACACTGAACTAGGTTAAGCATGTCGTTGTCCTATAGAATGCAGTAGAAGTAATGGTGTGTGCATTCTGAAACAAGATCATAAAAGACAAGGCAACCTCCACCTTAGTCTCTCTTACTCTGGTTAAAGTTAACTGCCATGCTGTGAGGACACTCATGCAGCTCTGTGGAGAGATCTACAAGTCAAGGCACTGGACCTCCAGGCAACAGTCAGCAAGAAACTCAGGCCTTCAGACAACACCATTTCAAAAGGTCATCTTGTAATCAGATACGTCAGCCCCAGTCAAGCCTTTAAATGACTGCAGCCCCAGCCAATGCTTCGGCTGAACTTAATGTGAGACTCTAAGCCAGAATCCCCTAGCTAAGTCACTCCCAGATTCCTGACCTTCAGAAACTGTGAGATAATAGACATTTGTGTGTTTAGTTTTGGAGTACTTTGTTACCCAGAAATAGATAACTAATAAAAAGATGACTGTAAGATAAATAAGTAACTATAATATTTAGAGGCAGAGGATGGACATGATTAGACTCCTAGGATTCTGTTAAGAGCAACAGCAAATATTTACCAAATACCAATTCTGTGTCAAATTGTACTTTAGGTGCTTTGGTGGATAAAAGAACAGTAAAATTTGGTTCCTGACTTCAAATTGAGAATGGAGGATACACATAGGAAAGTATTAGAAACAAGCGATTTTGTTTTGGAGAGACAGATTTATGAAGCAGGTTGCATTCTGCAGAGGGAAAAACAGCACGATGAGATGAATCAGGGAAGGCTTCATGAAACAGATTGAAATTGAACTGGTTTTTGACAAATGCGTAAGAGTTGCACAAAAGGAAGAATAAAGAGAAGGTATTATTCTCTAGGTCAACGTTATAATCAGAGTTATAATGGTGGAAACAACACACAAACAGTCGTATAAATATTAATTTTTCTGCAGTAATCCTCTGACTTGGGAAATAGGCATAAATACAGATTGATAGAGCAGGGTCCTCCAGAAAGAGCCTAAATGCCAGGCAGAATATTCTGATTTTAATAGCATTCAGGGGACCTACAAATGATCTTAAACTGTGAATACACCTTGACATTTCCTCTAGTAGGGAATAAGGCTTACTATTGAGAGAACACATTAGATCATTGTACAATCATAATTCTTAGGAAGTTCTTACTTATTTTGAGCTGAAATTTGTCTTCCCTTAATTTCCACACTTGCTTTTACTTATGTTGCAAAAAGGATTATCAGGGAATCATAGAACATTTGCATTTAAAAGAACCTTGAATCTGATCTATTCCAACCACCCAGTTGAATTCTTATAGATTCATGTAACACCTGGCCACAGGTCCCATGCTTGAATAATTCCTGCAATATGGCTTTCAACCAGTTCTTCAAGTCGCTGCACTTATCTTTAGACAGTTGTGAAATCTAAAATCTTTGCCTAAAATTATGTTTGAATCACACAGTCAATTTAAACAGGTCTAATTCCTCTTTCATATGAAAACTTTTTAAGTATTTGAAGATGGCATACTCCCCTTGAAAACAGAAAGATTTACTTCTTTCAGCCTCTGCATATTAAGCTTTGGAGTCCCTTCAATACTGTGCCCGTTCTCCTCTGAACATGTCGTAGTGTATCTACAATATTCTGAAAGTGTGATTCTCTCCACTGAGGCTAACACTCGGGCACAGTCTCTTTAATATCGAGGAAGGCAGTGTTATTGTTTTCTTGTCAGAATTTAGATTTCTTTTATTTCTCCTTACAACTCTTTAAGCTTTTTTTGGTAGCACTGTCACAGTTGAGTTTATTGTTTGCAAAATTCTCCAAATCTCTTTTAGGTGTGCTGCTCTGCATCGCTACCACACCTCACCACCTTTGTTTGTGTATTGGAAGACCTAAAACGTCACTCACTCATGTCACTCTACTATAATTCAGGTTGCAATGATACATCCTGGCAACTTAAATTTGGGGAACTGAGTCTATCTTCCTTAGGTGACCTGGTAGAAAATTTAGATATTCTTACTCTAACTTTTTTATTATTCTGATGAAGAAACAGAAGGCTCAGAAAAAATTTACTTGACTAAGCTAATACGGTTAACTTTTCACAGAGCTAGAATAACTCCAGCCTCATATGGTTTTTCTTAATCATTTTTCCTTTTTATATACCAATATGACGAATATGGAGCTCTTCCTTTATCAAAAACAGTATCCTCTTGCCTAGTTTTTCTTAACCATTTCGTATTTATCACTGCTTTGGTTTCAGTTGTGAATTTAACAATTAAATCTCTTCTATTTACAGTCACGGCACCATTTTATGGTGTGGCAGGTTCAATGAGATTGCATATATTCAAATTTTAGGAAAGCAAAATTGTTTTCTTTCACATGTGAAGTAAATAAAGATTCAGAAGGGGACTAAGATGCAAAAATGCAACAGAGGGCCCATTTTCTTTCATGCATTATTTGAAAAGTTTCCTTTGCCTGACTATGGTAATCTCCTTCTCTACACAGAACTTGCTAATCATTGCTTTATTCTCTGTGCCTATAGATGTGCCTTTTCCAGACAATCATATAAATGGAATCATGCAGTATATAACTTTTTGTTTCTGACTTCTCTCATTTAACATAGTATAATTGAGATTTACCTATATATTTTCAGGTATCAGTAGTTTCTTCAATTACATTGCTAAGTAGTGTTCCACTGTGTAGAGGTATTATGATTAGTTTATATATTCACTAACTGGTGCATTAGTTATTTCCAGTTTAGGGTTGTTATAAATAAAGTTGCTATGAACAGTCTTGTACAGGTCATTGTGGGAATATATATTTTTGGTCATCTTGGGTAAACACCTATGAGTGGGATTTTTAGTTAGTATAGTAAGTATAGATTTTTATCAGAAACCACCAAACTATGTTCCAAAGTGATTGTATTAGTTTGCTAGGGTTGCTGTAACAAAGTATCGTAAATTGGGTCGCTTAAACCACAGAAAATTTATTGTCTTACAGTTCTGGCAGCTAGAAGCCTGAAATAAAGGTGTTGGCAGAGTTGGTTCCTTCTGAGGACTGTGAGGAAAAGATCTGCTCCAGGCCTCTCTCCTTGACTTGTAGATGGTTATCTTCTCCCCAGGTCTCTTCACATCATTTTCCCTCCAACCCTGTCTTTTGTACTCATTTCCTCTTTTTAGGACACTGGTCATATTGGATTGAGTCTTACCCAAATGACCTAATCTTAACTTAATTTACATCTCCAATAATCTTATTTCCAATCAAGGTCACACAATTCAACCTGTAACTGTGATGTACTGTTTAGCATTCTCCAACCATGTATGAGACTTCTAGGTGTTCTACGTCTGCATCAACACTTGATATTGTCAATCTTTTAGAGTGTAGCTTTTCTGGTAGGTGTATAGTGGTATCGCATGGTTTTAATTTGCATTTTCCTAATACTAATAATTTTGAGCATATTTTCACGTGCACTTTTGCCATCCATATAACTTCTCTGGTAAAGGAGCCGCTCACATCATTTGCTTATTTTTTATTGGGAGCCTTATTCTACTAATATTGAATTGGAAGATTTCTTTGCATATTCTGGATATAAGTTCTTAATTATATGTGTATTTTCTAAATATTTTTTGCAAAAGTAATTGTGACAATTGCTTTTTCATTTTCTTTAGAACATCTTTTGAAGAACAGCAGTTTTTAGTTTTGATAAACTCCAATTTATTTTTTATTTTTTGATTTGAAATTTTTTTGTCCAAAAACTCTGCTAAATCAAATTCATACAGATTTTCTTCTATTAATTTCATAGTTTGGGCTGATTATTGCAAAAATTAGTTTTAAAATATGCAGTTAGTTTTCCACCACCTGGATGCCCAATTCTTCCAGCATTATTTGGTGAAAAAACTTTCTATATCCATTCTTAATTGCGTTTCCTTAGCGTCTATGTGAAAATACATTGTCGACTTTTGTGTGGGTCTATTTCTGGAATCTCCGTTCTGTTCCACTGTTCTATATGTGTATCTTTACACTAATACCTCACTATCTTAATACTGAAGCTTTAGAGGAAGTCTTGAAATTAAGTAATATAAATCCTCCAACTGTATTCTTTTCAAAAATGGTTCGGGCTATTTTTGATCCTTTATAATTTCAAATAGATTTCCTCATCATCTTGTCAATTGCTACAAAAATGTTTGCTGGGATTTTGATTTCGAAGTCAAATTGGAAATAATTGCCATTTATCACTATTTAGTTTTCTGATCTATGAATGTGCAACAATTCTCCATACATTTAATTAATGTATTTATTAATTGACAGTTTAGGCTTAGTACTATGTTAATTAGTGTAATTAGGCTTAGATAATGTATCCCCACAATATTTTGTAGTTTTCAGTTAAAAAATTCTGCATAAGTTCTGTTAAATTTATCTGTAAGTGTTGTTTGATTTTGAAGGTTATTTTAAATGGTGTATTTTTTAAATGTCAAAATCCAATTGTTGCTTTATGTATATATATAACAAATTGAATTTTATACGTTTTTAATTTTGTTTATGGACCTCAGCACACTTAATTTTAGTATCCTTTTGTAAAATAATTTTGGAATTTCTATATAAATGGTCATGTGTCCTTTCTAAACTATATGGGTCTCATTTCACTTTCTTGCCTTGTAACATGGGCTAGGATATCAAATACAGTATTCTATAAAAATGGTGATAGCAGATGGTTTATTCAAAGTTTCAGAGGGAGAGCATTCTCTTTTTCTTTATTATGATATTAGATGTAAATTTTTAGTATATGTCCTTTATCAGGAAGGAGTTACCCTCTCTTCCTGGTGTGCTGAGTTTTTTTGTTTTGTTTTGGTTTGGCTTTTGCATGAATGGATGTTTAATTTTGTCAAGTGCTTTTTCTGCGTTTATTGATATGATTGCATAGCTTTTCATTTTGAGTCTGTTTCCTGGTGGAATCTAGTGCTTAACTTTGGGATGTAGAAACAATATTGTATTCCAAATTCAATTTGGTCATAATATATTTGCAATTCTTCTCTATTGAGTGATTTAGTCTGCTAATACTTCACTAAGAAGTTTTAAATCTGTGTTCATGAGAGATATTTGAAGTCTTGTTTTCTTGTAAGATTTCTGTTGGGTCTTAGTATCATACAATGCTGCCTTGTAAAATGAGTACAGCAGTTTTATCACTTCAGTTTTCTGTAAGGGTATGCATAGAATTGATCTTATTTCTTCTTTAAAATTTTGGGAGAACTTACTGATGAAGCTGTCTGGGCCTGGAGGTTTTCGTAGAAAAATTTTTAACTAAAAATTTAATTCCTTAGGAAAATACAAAGCAGTCTAATTATTTGAGTGAGCTTTGATGGTTAAAGTCTTCCAAGGCATTTGCCCATCTTATCTCATTTATCAAATATATATAGGCATAAATTTGTTAATAACATCTCTTCAATATCCTTTTTAATATTTGTAAACTTTGTAGTGATGTCCCTATTTTATTCCTGATACAGAGAATTTGGAGTTTCTTTATTTTTGCTTGATTAGCCTGCTGCAGGTTTACGTATCACACATATTTTTATCAACTAGTGTACCTTGTTCCATTAATTTTTTCTATTACTTTTCTTATTTCATTGACTTCTATTTTTACCTTCATTATTTCCTTTATGCTGATTATTTTGGGTCTAATTTGGTCTTCTTTTCCAGTTTCTAGTTTCTTAACTTTTCTTCCTTTTTAATGAAATAATTTACTGATATTAAACTCCTTCTCAATACTACTTTAGTTGCATCTCGTAAATTTTGATATGTTTTTTGTCCATTTGCTTGCTTCATTTTCACTCTATTAAAAATATATCCTAATTTCCCTGGTGACTTCTTTTTGGTAATTTGTTATTTAGAAATGTGTTATTTAATTTCCAAATGTGTTGGGATTCTGCAGATATCGTTCTGCTCATTCTAGCTTATCTCTATTGTTTATAGAAAGCAGATTTACATAATTTCAGTATTTCTGAATTTGTTGGAAAAATTTATGGCTTGAAATATGTGTTAAATTGGTGAAAAGAATGAATCTTCCTGTGCTTTGGGGTGAATTGTTCTATAAATATTAGTTAGATCAAGTTATTTGATTGTGTTGTTCAAATATCTTTTCATTATTTTTTATCAGTTTATTATATCAAATACAGAGAGGAATGTTGAAGTTGAAGTCTCCAGCTGCTATTTTGTTTTTGTTCCTTTCTCCTTTTTTTTTTTTTAAAGATTTATTTTTTCTTTTTCTCCCCAAAGCCCCCCGGTACATAGTTGTATATTCTTCGTTGTGGGTCCTTCTAGTTGTGGCATGTGGGACGCCGCCCTAGCGTGGCCCGACGAGCAGCGCCATGTCCGTGCCCAGGACCCGAACCAATGAAACACTGGGCCGCCTGCAGCAGAGCGCGCGAACCCAACCACTCGGCCAGGGGGCCAGCCCCTTTCTCCTTTTGAGTCTCTTAATTTTTCCTTAAAATATTTTGAAACTCTATTGGGTACATACAGATATACTATTATCTCTTCTTACGATTTTGACTCCTTAATCATATATAATGTCTCTTTCCATGGGAATATTCCTTATTCTGATGTCCACCTTGTCTGATATTAACATAGCATCTAAAGCTTTCTCAATCAGCATTTACATGGTATATCTTCTTCCATGCTTTCATTTTAACCTGCCTCTGGTTTTATATTTAAAGTAGGTGTTTTGTAGTTAGAATATAATTGGGTAATCCTATTTTATCAAATCATAAAATATGTCTTTTAATTAAAATGTATTACATGTAATTGTCAACATGGTTAGATTTATGTTTGCCATCTTGCTATTTGTTTTATAATTCTCCCGTATTTTTCGTTCCCTTATTTTTCTGCCATTTTTGGATTGGTGGAAATAGTTGAATAGTATTACATTTTTCCTACTACAGATGGTCCCCTGAGTTACAGTGGTTTGGCTTACAGGTTTTCAATTTTACGATGATGTAAAGATACTATGCATTCAGTAGAAACTGTACTTCGAATTTTGAATTTTGATCTCTTCCTGGGCTAGCAATATGCGGTAGGATACTCTCCGGTGATGCTGAGCCGCAGCAACAGCTGCAGCTCCTAGTCAGCCGCATGATCACAAGGGTAAGCAACTGATACACTTACAACCAGTTCTGTACCCATACAACCATTCTCTTTTTCACTTTCAGTACTCAATAAATTACATGAGATATTCAACACTTTATTATAAAATAGGCTTTGCGTTAGATTATTTTGTCCAACTGTAGGATAATCCAAGTGTTCTGAGCATGTTTAAGATAGGCTAGGCTCAGCTATGATGCTCAGTAAGTTAGGTGTATTAAATGTGCTTTTGACTTACGATATTTTCAATTTTTGATGGGTCTATTGAACGTAACCACATAGTAAGTCAAGAAAGATCTGTATTATCTTATTGTTGCATTATTGTTTTACTTTTTAGTGGTTGCTTTAGGGTTTATGAAATACATCTTTTATTTATCAGAATCAACATTCTAATATATTATATGAATTTAAAGCATATTTTTGCAACCCTACCACATGTAGTTTAAATTTTACCTCCCCATTTTTTGTGTTATTGTTACACATTTTATTTCTATATACTTTAAACCTCTCACAATATATTGTGACTTTTTTGTTTTAGCTAATCAACTATCTTCTAAAGAAATTAGAAATAGCTTCTCCTTCCACCACCCTATTCCACCTTGTTTATGCCAGATAAAGATGGAGACTCAGTTTCCCATTGTTCCTACTTATATTGGCTGGTGAGAGGAAGGGAATTGGAGCACTGATTAACTCCACTTCACACTACCTTGTTCAAGTTTGTTGATGCCACATGGAGGTGAAGGACCAGCTGCGCTCTCAACTTTGCTGACAGTAAGGTTGAGGGGAGACCAAAGTGCTGACAAGTCCTGTCTTGCATGACCTTGCTATGTGTCATTACTGTCTGGTGGGGGGATGGAAGATCAGCTCTCCACCTCGTCCTTCTGACAGTATCCCATTATTTAAGAACTTCCTGCAAGTGTCACTTATGACACCATCTGAGCACCTCCTGTTTTTGCATTTGAGGGATAGAATATCATTTCTCACCTGGCCTACCAACACAATCTAGAGAAGGAATTGAATCACAGGGCTTCCATCTGTTGTTGCAGAGTAAGTGGGGTAGGAGAAAAGGTCAGCTACACATTGCCCTCTGAAATTGTGTGAAGAAGGGTAGTTTTCCCTTTGGTAGTTGGCTAGAATAGGGTAAGTATTGACAACTCTTTGTTAGGCTGCCCTTTTTCTAGTCCTTTGGCTAGGAGAAACAGTTTTTTCTTGGAGTAGTGTGTGTGTGTGTGTGTGTGTATGTGTGTGTGTCTGTTGGTGGTTCCAGGTTGGAGGCTCCTGGAGTGATCTGTTCAGGATGTACAGGAAGCAATAAGAAAATCCAGGACCTCACCACCATGTTGTTTCTCAAGCCCTGAAGTGCCTAGGCACTCCATCTTCTTTCTTCCCACTTTCAGTCTTCCTATGCTGTCTTTGTTGTGTTATGTCCAGGGTTTTGTGTTTTTTGTTTTTTATCTATTTAATTATTTTTGAGGAAGATTAGCCCTGAGCTAACATCTGTGCCCATCTTCCTCTATTTTATGTGAAGGATTCCTGACAGAGCATGGTTTGATAAGCGGTGTTACATCTGCATCCAGGATAGAACCTGTGAACCCTGGGGTGCCAAAGTGGAGTGCAAGAACTTAACCACTACACCACCAGGTCAGCATCTGCGGTTTTGTATTTTTAATAGGGAGAACCTGGAAGAAATGGAGCTACTTAATCTTGCCAAAACCAGAAATCTAGTCTCCACCTTTGACTACATTATTCTTGTATAGAATTTTTTAGCAACATATTTTTCTTTCAATCCTTTAAAGATACATTGTCTTCTGGTTTGCGTAACACTCTCTTTGTCTCTGTCTCCCTGTCTGTCTGACTGCCTCTCTCTCTATATATATATGTATGTATTTAGCTTTGATTCCTTTCATCATCTAATGTTTCTCCCTCACCTCCACTCAAACCCAGCTGCCTCAAATATTTCTTCATCTACATTCTGTTTTTATCTATGTCTTCTCCTTTTTGGAGACCAAAAACAAGTATATTAGTATATGTGATATTGTTCCACAGCTCTTGACTACTCTGCTCTTCTTTGGACATTCGTTTGTGTTTTTTTTTCCATCTGTGTGTGTGTGTATGTGTGTTACTTTGGATAATTTATTTAATCTGTCTTTAAATTCATTGATTCTTCCTCTGCTGTAGTCTGTCTGTATAATAACTCTAGCAAAAGAGAATTATTTATTTCTGACTTTTTTTATTCTATCTTTTCCATTTGACTCTTATAGTTTATATATCTGATATTTCCCATTTTATAGATTATATTCACCTGTTCCACAAAATCCTTTAACATATTATTCATAGATATTTTAAAATCCTTATCTGATAGTTCTCTTATTTTTTACGTCTCTGGATCTAGTTCTGTTGACTGCTATTTCTCTTGAATATATGGATGACTATGTGTCTAGAGTAAAAAGGGATAAATGAAAAAATAGTCCAGTAGCATATAAACAAATGTGCATAGTTCTGCATCATTATTTTAATATTACTTGAGAGTATTATCTATTCATTATTGCAAGAAAACATCACTCATTAAGCTATTTGTCAGATTGAATTTTGAAACTGATTATATTTACGGCTTTATACATACATACAACTTAAATGAACCTTAGATTTTCATCAATTTTAGCCCACTTCCATGTCTGTTTCAAATAGAAAGTTTTAGTACATTTGAGGTTAATAGGGCATTTTTAGATGCTTTGAGAAATGTCTCTGGTTATATTCTGGTTACACGCAAATGATATGCATTGAAACTATGAGGATTACCATAGACTTAGTGAGTATGAATTATATGTATAGGGAAAATTCTTAGTTTCAAGTGTTAGCCTACCAAGACTCAAGTGATTTATTTACCTCTAAGAATAATCTTTATGTTTGTAGTCTACTGGGCACTAGATTGTATACATATCTCTTAGTAAGATTTCCCTTTGAAATTGATGTTTAAATGTTCCAGCAAATTTCTTTAACAATTCCTACCATGTGATTACTATAAGTATTTTCCACTAGGGATTCAGAGATGAAGTGTAGATTCCATTCTGAGTAGCTCACAATATAGGTGGAATGATGGATACGTAGTTTTAGAAAATTATGTCATAAATGACATGACAGCGATTCTATGATTGATAGGTGCTAGGTAGCCAGAGAACAGTGTGAAGAGCATAAAAAGAATGGGCAAGGCACAGCAGTAAAGAGACAGAGTGCTCTAAATCCAAGAACTGTGCATTATTCTGCATAGGTGAAGAGTAGAGTGGATGTGGGAAGTCATAAGGGCTGAGACTAGAGATGTAGGCAGGGACAAGATGATGCAAAGTCTCATACAACATTCTGAGGAAGACGTTTACCCTGAAAGAGTGAGTATTCTAAGTCAGGGGGTGATATAACAATTTTATATTTTAGAAAGATTGCTGTAGTATTTAGGTAGAGGAAAATTTTAAAAGAGGCAAGACAATATACAGGAAGAGCCAGTTAGAAGGCTTTTGCCAAAATCTTGATTGAAGACGTTGAATAAATATTTAAAATAAGACAATGGCGATACAGATAGAAAGATAATTATATTTAAACAACAGGACTGATTATTGACTGAGACTGGAACACACAGAATTTGAAGTCTAAAATGACTACATGTCATTTTCCCTGATAGAAAAATACAAAACACTAACTAAACAATAGCATAAAAAATATTACAAATATTAGCAGGCTCTGAATGCTGACTCTGCAGTCAGACTGCATAGTTTGTCCAGAATTTTCATCACTCACCAGCTATGTATATAGTCTGTACCTCAGTTTTATCTTCTGTAAAATAGAGTCAGAATTTTAATTCCTGGGATTATTGTTAACATGAAGGAAAATACGGATGATGTATGTGGCTTAGAATATACCCTGGAACACAGTCAATTTTAAAAAACAAATCTAAAAATCGACAATTGTTAAGAACTAGTTGGGTATGGAACATTCTATTATCATCTTTTGATATACAAGTTAATGTATAAATGTATTATAATCTTGATTTTACTAATTTAAACACACAGATTCTAAAGGAGATACAAGGAAGAAAGGTTTCAGAACTATATATGAGAATTAGCTCTTTCCAGCTAAGAATTTTAGAATAAAAGATTAAAAGTGATCATACTAACTTGAATTTCTTCTAATATAAAATAAATCAAATGTTTAGATTAAAAAATATTTCATGTAGAAAGCCTCTGTATGTACATTTCATAACCCAGAACCTTCAGGTTTAATTCTCAATCCATTTTCTTAGGCAAAAGAGAAATGTGGTTAAAAACTTTTCTCAGATGTCTGGATTAATACTAGTGCTTGTAAATGATGACTTTACAAGCACTTTTTGTTTGATAGTGAATTGCATGATTTTCTCCTTACAGTACTATGTTGTATTTTATAAGAAATGACAATTGAAGAAGCCACAAAAGCAAAACTCTTATTCCGTAATTTTCATGACTTGCATTCAGCCTAAGGCTGACAAATTGTAAGAACAAAATATTTTTTTCTTGCACACTGATAGTATTAAATTTTTGATATCTTACAACATTGATTGTATATGAACACTAGTCTACAATGAGGATGGTGGGGCAGAGATGAAGTTGTTAAAGAAAACATTTAATATTTATATTCTGATACATGTAGGCCAGACTCTCCAAGCAGGATATAATTTTGGTCAGTTGAATAATATTGAAAATAATTGAGAAGACTAGTCTAACCAGGTGATTCTTTATTATAGATCAGAAAAACAGATTAACCAGCATTCAATACATGACACATCTACAAATGATTGGTAACTTTTCTGTTCTCAGTCTTCTCAATGACATTTTGAAGGAAAGTGAGATTCAAGAAGAGGCAGAAGCTGATAAAGTTATCAGTGTTTACTTGTTAGATTTTATCAATTTTTTCCTCCAAAGGAGTCCAACAGTTACACAGATATGCAATGGAGAAAACAGGCTACTTAAGCAAAGAGTAGATCTCTCTTGTTCAACAATTCATTATGGGAATATTTATTTTGCTTAGGAAATTTGTATTACTTGTTTTATCCCTAAGAGTGGATAGCTATTAAGCAGTGCGCCACAAATTGTGCATTTACATAATTCCAACTGGTGATGATTTGCATTCAAGACAGAAATTGAGTAGATGGCACTCAGTCTAATAAATGGATTTCTGACTGATGATCTTTCAAGATCTTTCGGAAAAACTATCATGGAAGAGTTAAGACTCCGAAAATTTTAAAAAAATAAAATTGTTCAATAGTGGTAGCGTTAACTCACTGACCTCTAAAATTTATTATAGAGGAAAACTTATTCTATCTACTGCCTCGTTCTTACCTGTAAATCACGCCATAGTGTAAATTGTTTCACCCTTGTTATCTGCCTTTACAGTAATTAGTCAGGCAAATGGAATTTCATGTTTATGCAATTGGTAACATTACTCTGGTTTCGTACAATTCACAAGCAAGGAAGGATTTGGCCATTTTTGATGAACTTAAGTTATGCAATCAATCTAACAACATATTTTACTAATAGCAAATTGTTTCCATTGTTTTTAAAGTGCCTAGAGATATGTATACACATATTTAGATACACAAAAATTTTTGCAACCATTCTAATTTCTAGGTTAATAATATCCTTTAAATGAAAGTGGCCATGTGTTCATTTTATATATTGTCATGAATTCCTTAAGTTAATTAAAACATGCCTCAATTTATGTCTAGTTTTAAATGCTATCAATATTTAGTCCCCTCTGTCATATTTAATGAAATATTTTTTATATATTTGATAAAGAAGTTACAATCCTGGAAGTAAATACTGCTCATCAAGAGTTTTGTTATTATGTATCAATCTTTCACATAAGTGAAAACTGCATTCAGGGAAGTGCAGATGTGTTATTTCCAGTGGAAAATGTGCCCCCTTTGCATGTTGCTGCTGCTTGTGTTATGGCAACATCCCTCCTTCTACCTTAAACCCCTGATTCTTCAGTTGTTATTATATTTTATACTGTTTCTTCAGATTGTCTATTGACCAAGGACTCAATTCATATTTGATTCAATACTCATTTATTAAGCTAGCTCTACGAATTTAATTGCCCAGAGGTAAAATGAATAGTTAAGAAGGAGGAAAGTAATGATGGTGTTTAGTTTGGATGCTTCTAAGAAGTTATTATGTGCTTATATTTTCCCAGATGATCTTCATGTTTTTATCCCTCTTTGACCACTGCTGTCCCTTTTGGGGTCACTTAGTATTAAATTATTGCCTCCTTTTCTCTCTCTGTCCACTGGCATGTGTATGTCGTCCTGACCAATACCTTTCTTGGAGGACCAAATCATCTTCTATCTCATTTTGTTCATCTACGGCAGACATAGAAAGACCTGACATTTGAATAGGCCAAGGAGTCCAATCATGTAGTAATTTTAAACAATGGAAAACTTTTATTCTGATCTCTCCAAAGCATTAAAAGGGATCTAATTCGTATCCCATAGTAATGCTACTCAAAATCCCGTCTTCACTGCCCAATTCTCTGGCAACACCAACCTGCTCTGAAGACCATCACAAGCCAAACCCAATCCTCTGCCTCCTGCCCCACCTCTGTGTGGTTATTATTTTTCTCTCCTCTCCATTTGTCAGAAATCTTTGTTTCTTTAAACGTAGCCTTTCTAGTTAAATCTTCTTCCTTACAGATTGTGCAATACTTACCAAAAATAAATGACTTTACAACTTCTTTCCCTTGGTGAACAGTGAGATAGGGAAAGGGGTGATGTGGTACTTATGGAAAGGCTTTGGAGGTAGGAGAAAGGGAGAAATCATTGCATCCATATATCCTGTCTTTTTCTCATAATAAATTATATTCTTATATGGATATATGTAGATAGGTAGATAGATAGACAGATATATAACCTCTGCTACATTTAGCATGGTGTTACTCAAGGGCCAATATTCAACAAGGTAATTAAGTCTTGCTCCCAGTGTGATGTCAGTGGAAATAAATACTATTCTTAATGAAACATAGTGGACTAGTTACATGTGTGATCAGGTAGTCTGTCAGTGTACCACACTTTATGTCACAGAGTCAGGAGGCATTGATTAATTCATTTATATCCAGACTTCAACAGTAACTAGCTTAAGGTAATACTTTGGTGAATTTTGTCAACATGTTGTACATTGTACAAAGATTGCATACCACTTCCTAATTTTTTTAAAAATGTAAAAATAGTCATATAGCTTATTTATCCTCAATCATTTTTCTATCTCAGTTCTCAGTTTGAATACACTTTTCTTCTACTCAAGTCCTTAAAATTAGCAAGATCAAACTTATTCTATTCCTTTTCTGATAGTATGTTGTATACAAAGGGAGGGAAAATTGCTACATGAGGCAGTCCACACAAAATCAATGAGGTACATCCATAGTAACTAGTACCTACTCCCAAAAATGAAAGTTTTATGTCAAAAATTTATTTTTAAGCTTTCCTTGCACTATCAATGAATTAGATTAGGATTAAATACCGTATGATATTTTTAAACATAATCTTTTATTCTTATTGAAATTTACTTTTGTTTCATAATCAGAAAACCCCACTCTTCTGGTCTGTAGCACGTGTTCTATTATTTTAAGGTAAATATATGAGTTTTTGATACTAAACTGTAAAACGTTTTACTTTATTTATCCTTTATGATAAACAGGATTTTCTGTCAACTGTCTTCATTTTCACCATAAGATTGATAAGAACATTTCTAATTCATTGGGCATAGCATTTTACTTCATAAAATCTGCAGTTTAATGTAAGTATTAGGTATAGGTTCCATTATATTTGTGCAGAGTTGTAAATGTCTGAAGCATTTGTTAAATTTTATAGCTCATCTTGTTCAAAGTAGTCCCTTTGGTGGGGTTTTGGGTCTGGATATTACTACCATTCGTATCTAATTTCACACAGGTATGCATACTATTTTCTGGGTAAAGACAGAAAAAGCCTTATTTTCTTTCCATCTTTTTTTAACATGATATAACTAATTTTGCAATTATTTTAACTACTTTTTTGTATATAGAGATAGATTCATATATATGTGAATTATAAATTTGATAATACCTTAGGTAATTCAGAGTTTCTTTATATAAATAAAAAGGAAATCCATAGATTATAGCTACAAATTAACCACTCATACATATTTCAGTTCAGTAAAATTATATACTAATAAATTAAAATAAATTAAAGTAAAATAATATCATGTGCCTTATAATACTAAGTATACTTTTCTCCAGAGAGTTGAGAATCAAGGTAATTAGTCCATTTTCTTACCTGCTACTATACAAGTGGTCCATAACTGAGGGCCACATTCATTTTCTAAATTTTCCCAAAAGCACTCAACTGCCTTTTTATATTGCTCATTCACAACCAAGACTTTCATAGAAATGGAAGCTCAAGCTAATTTTGATGATACTAACTTGTTTGTTTTTCTGTTCTTTAGTAATCAAGAATCACTATTTATTAACATATCTCCAAGAATAATACTCCATAGGATACTAAGAAATTATAAAATCGAAGTCGTTAGTTTCCTAGGAATATATATTACTAGGAATATAAATATATCCATAATTCAATATCATTCTCTAAAGTTTTTTATTTCATTTAAACTCTAAAACAATTTTCTGAAGACTATGAAGTTGAATATTCACAATTTGAGTTTAATTTGTTACGTGTTTTCAAACTGCCTTTTGTATGACTTCTACTTTGCTTGTGGGACAAGAACATTGCTACCAAGAACATCAAGAAGAGCTGCTGAATGATAGACATTTGGAGAGCAGGTGAAGCAGCTGAAGCAACCAGGATCTTAGGGATCTGTATTACAGAATGGGGATGGTGTGGGGAGAATCCACATTTGAGATCAGTTAGCTGTTTGAGCCACCATACCCTGAGACTGTTTGTTATCACTAGGTTCAAAATACGGGTCTAAGACCTCAGACCTTGCCTAGGAAGAAGGCTACCACTAGCAGAGAGAAAGTCTAGGCTCATAGGGCTGGAAAGTCAGGATTAGAAGCTTGAAATAGAAACATCCTGGTGAGAAGGAGAGGTTGGAGAACTGAACCTCATGAATTCTGGCTATCTCCTTAAGACATTTACCAAATTCAGAAGATATTAGAGTAGAATCCTAAAAAGCTTACCAGAAGGCATAGTTTATGGCAGTCTCTCTGTGCTAAGGAGATAAAAATTAGATTGGTAATTGCCAGGGGAAAATGCTTCAGTGGACACACCAGGTGCCAGCTTCTCAGGTGAAAAAAATAAAATTGAAAGCTATGCTCTGGGAGAAAAGTTAAACTTCATCCCTTCTCAAGTCTGTCCCTGACTCAAATAAGGGGATTAGTCCAATTCAATTTGCCTGGAAAAAGAAAGGGTAAATCTTCATTGGAGGAATGTTACTTCACCTTTTTATACAGAATGCTCTGCATTAAGGAAAAAATATATAATCAATTCATGAGATAGGTCCATAATGCCAAAAACTAAGAAAAATATTGCTGAACCAGATATTACAATTTGCAGGTAAGAGCTCTCAAATGACAGTAAGTAATATTTTAAAAGAGAAGAACAGAGAAGATTAAGAATACTGATAAAAATATGAAGATGGTCATCAAAGATTTTGCATCTAATGTGGAAAATGAAATGGAATTTAAAAACTGAAAATAATAATTGATAATAAATGGCTTAAACACATCTGATAGGAAGGCAGGATTAATGAACTGAAGACAATGCAACAGAAAACGTAATCTGAAATGCAGAGAGATAAGACAAAATATCCAAAAGAGTGTAAGAAGCATGTAGAGAAGAATAATATCTAATGCAATAATAATTGGAGTCACAGGAGCAGAGAAGAAGGAAAGTAGGAAAGAAGCCATATTTGAATTGGTAATGACTGAAAATTTCCAAAATTTAGGAAAGACAACCCATAAATTGAGGAAGCTCTGAGAACCCTAATAATTATAAAGGCAACACCTCAGCATATCTTAGTTAAAGTGCTAAAAACTAGAGACAAAGAGAAAAATCTTAAAAGTAGCCAGAGTAAATAATGCTCAAATATTTTCAAATGAGTAACAAGAAGATTGACAGCTGATGCTTAAGTAAACATGATGAGAGCTAGGAAACAGTGGGACGATATATTTAAAATGCTAAGCAAAACCGGCCAAACTAGAATTCTGTATCCAATGGGAAAAAATTCTTAATAGATGAAGGTAAAAATAAAGAGATTTATATATAATAAAACTGAGCATTCATCACTGGGAAACGTGATACGATAGCCTATTTTAAAATGTTGCAAAATAGGGTTAAAAAAAATGAAGGAAAATACCATCAGTAGGTTACAGGTGATTCACTGTAACCCACCAAAATTCTCTCTTTAAAAAAAAGTCATTTTCTGGCCATTCATCCAGAATTCAGAGTATTATATACATATATCTATGTGTACATATGTCTGCTTAAAGGGTTGTATGTCAGTTCCTGTATATAATTTTTTAACATATTTGGAAGAAAATTTCACTTGTTCTTCACAAAAATTCTATGCTCATTCTCTTACCTTTGTATTTTCAAAATTTGGAATGTTTATCTCCCTTCTTTATTTATGGAATTCATATTCAGTTTTCAATGGCAAGCTCCAAGATGATGTCCTCTACTAAGTTTTATTCAAGTCAGTAGTAATCTTCTTTGTGTCTATTCAAACTTGTCAACCATAGCTTCAGTTATCACCTCTTTTCTGAAAGCTACCAGATCTTCTTTGAACTGTAGACATATTTCCAATTGCCTTTTGCAGATTCCTACTGAATGTCTGGAACATTAGTCAGTCTGCCTAAATGAATAGTAGGTACTTTAAAATCCATATACTACAAACCAAATACTATTCCTAAATAAACTTACTCTATCTTGGGTCATGAAACTCAATCCACCCTACTACAACAATAAGAAACTTCATTAAGAGTTGATTCTTCCGATTTCTCACTTTCATTGAGGCACAAGATATTGTCACTCCCACTATTAAAATGTCTCCTAAAACACTTCTATTTTTATGGCCTTAGTTTACCTGTCACATGTACAGAATTCATTTACATTATTGCTAAATTGCTTACAGTATCTTTCCTTTGCCATCACTAATTTGATTTCAAGTTCCTTGAGGGTTGTAACTATGCTGTGTCTTTTTATGTGCTCTTTGCTCATAGTAAATATTTTGTTGAGTTTATAAGTCGATGAGACAATTAATAAATTATGCTGCTTAAATATGCAGTATTGTCTGTTATGAATATGATCTAAATAACAAATCTATTTTGAAGTGAAAATATTCAAATACACATATATAATCCCTGTAGATGTTACTGTTCTGTCTTCAGCTGTTGCTGTATCTTAAAACATCCTCCACCTCTAGAACATGAAATTTGTAAACACCGCATGCATATTTTTGACATGAAATTGACTTAGTTTTGCAAACTGTATTTTTCTAAAAAATGGCTCAGATAACATTATATCCTTAAATCTATTTTATACACATAAATTCTTAGACTGACTTGTGTGTCTCGAACCGTTTTCTTTTAACAAAGTTTTATTAAAGAAAAACCCACCTAAGACATGGGGCTACATTAAGGTGCTAAGTAAATTTTAAATAGTAGTAATCCCTACTATTACTAAACAAGTAAATTATATAAGAGCATTAGCTACAACATGGCTAAATATAAATGAGATTCGAGATCAACTGAAGGTATATTTCTATCTCTTTTCTGTTTTTCATTTTGTAAATAACCCTGGATTCCCCAAAGAAAGGCAAACATTCTAACTACTCGCTTGCTTTCAACTCTCGTTCTTAAAAGACTACTGTAAGTTTATGTGCATAATGTGTAGTGGCTAATTCAGCTAACCTTAATAGAAGAAAGTGACAGCACACAGTCAACTCTATTGATGTGTACACTCTGTAAGAAATCACAGAGGAGTTTTAAATCTTTGAAGTCTGTTTTACAAACCTACTGTGTTTACAGCTTGAATAAGAGACTTGTCATTTTATTAATGATGAGTGCCCAGTTGTCACTGCACATAAAAAAAGTGACATATTAGTGGTAAACAATCATGAGACAAAGCAAATGTAAATACTTATAATTTTAAGAGATAATTAAAACTCTTGAGAGCAGTTATGAAAAGCCAGCAAGATAAGGTGAATATATGTTGACAGAAAATGATTATATTGATAACAATTTCTATAAAATCTTCTTTTTACACTATATATTCCTGCCACTTTTTGGAGGCCATGTGTATTTATGAGTTGTGTATAAATGTATGATAGACTTGTCTCCTCATCTTATTACAGGCAACGCATGGTTAATACTTTTAACATAATATAAACTATTTTAACATAATATAAACTATTTTCAATTTGAGTGCATTGTGTGTAGGTTTTTTTTAGGTTTAAAAAAATGTATGGGATATTTTTTCTCTTTGGCTTCAACAAGACATCAAAAAGGCATTAATACCTGGAATACATCAAGGAGAAAACATTAGCTAAAATAATTTAAAAGCTTTTTAAATTTTTGCCTGTCAAATTTCCTCTTGCTAAATAACGAACTTCAAATTTTAATAAGTTTTAGGAATATTACACTTTAGGAAATCAAATGAAAAATAAGAACTCTCAGAAATATCTAAATAAATGGAATGAGCCACTTAGCAGGATGAGTGACAAAAGTGACATTTAGGATGAATCTATGAAGCATGACCTCAGCTAACCCTAAAGAAAAATATAAACATTATTTTGGTATCTACTTGCATTTTAGCATTTCCTTCTACGTGTTCTTATCTGTAGATATTTATTTTGTATCCTATTCTGACATACATGTGATTTTCTGTATATTGCTGCTCAGATTTTAATTCAAAATCAAGGTAACAGTTTACAGACACATAGAATAAAAGTAAAATAGTGAAATGACAAGAAATGAGATTAGCATTTCTAAAAAGAACATTGACCACTTGGGCAATTTACATGGTCATTGTTATAAGCAGAAGGTGAGCAACGGATGTAGTCAAAAGGGTCACATACTGGTATGGTAGGAGAAAACCAACTTTTCTTACTTGTTTTTCCTTAATGATTAATCCTTTCTGCTGCTTGGAGTAAAAAGATACATCACAGTATAGTATCCTGAAATCCCAACTTTACCTCTACTGACAGGTAATGCCAGACAATTTGCATCTTGTTGATTTTCCAGGATGAAATCAAACACTGCCATTCTAAAAAACATAATTACATATACATAGATTGAAGAATGGATGGATGGAGGGATAGATAGATAAAGCTTGTCATTTTTACATTTATTTTTTGGTCTGGCTATTCCATTCTCTCTCTCTCTCTTTCTGAAATACACAGACACAGACACAGACACACACATATACACACCTCCCATGTGCACATGGAAAGGAATAAATATTGAAGATCAGAAGTCCATTGCAACACCGAAATCACCTGTGAAACTTGTTTCCCCACATGTCCTCACTCAGGTTTTACCCCCCCAAAATTAATAAATACATCTGGGATTTGTCCTGGTTATCATTGATTATCTAGAATTCCCTTTATTCTAACTTCCAATTTATTAGAAACAGCCCTGTACATTGTTTGAGTATAAACTACAGTATGATTATTTGCAGAGAAGTGAAAAAGTCTTTACTTTACAAAAGATTGGCTGTAAGTTTCCTTTAAAGGGCATTTCCTCAGGTGAATCCAAATTGCTTCAATTGGGAAAAAATTTTGGTTCACAGAGAATTTTAAAGAAATCTGCTGGGTAAAGATAGATACACTGATACTATTTTTTTGTATGATATATTTTCCCATTTTGACTCCACATTTTGACTCTATTCTAATGGAATATAAATTTGAATTTATCAGATCCTATCACTTCTCTGCTCAAAACTTTGCAATGGTACATGTTTTCTAGAGTAAAAGCCTGTTAGTCTATTGGCCTAATGATCTCTGACTTCCTTTTTGACAAGCTCCATGCCCTATGCTCATTATACTATCCCCACTTGCTCCTGTTCGTAGAACTTGCCAAACATGTTTCTGTCTTAGGATCTTTGATCTAGTTTTTCCTTTTCCTGCTTGCCCCACACTATGCACTTAACTAGACTCTCACTGTTTTTAAATCTTTCTTAATTTCATTTTCTCATGATAATTATCCACTATCCTATTTAATATTTCAACCTGCCTACTCACTTCTACCACTCCACAAACTTCATAGTCTGCTATCTTTTTTCTTTAGTCTATCAACTTTTCACATCCTATATAATTTACCTATTTAGCAACTTAATGTTGATTGTCTCTCCATACTAAAATGTGAGCCTCACTAGGTAAGTGATCCTGTTCAGTTTTGTTCAACATTGTAAGTTAAAAACCTAGAAGAGTGCCTGGGATGCAGAGTGAATTAATTTCTGATTTTTAAAATTTATTTAGAATAAATGAACCTAATCTCTTTCAATGCTTTATAGTGCAAATATCTTACTTTCACAAATATGCAGACGTTTAGAACACATACTTTCTACGGAACACTTTTACCTATTAGCTCCTCAGAACCCTACTCCACAGAACTGCATTACACTCCACCTGCAGAAATTATTACAAAATTGACTACCAGAGCCACACGGGCTCTTACAAACTTGGAACTATTGATCTTCATGAAACCTTTCCTAAAACCATCAATAAGGATTTGGCCTATGTCTGTCTCTTTAAATCAGGTGCTCAAGAGCTTCTGACAGTTAATGGTGAATCACCATCAAAATGAGAACTTGATAAAGATAACTTCCAGGAGAAGTTATGTATCTTTTTTTGGAAAACTCTAAATTAAATAATGTCACAGTAAGGAAATTGCAAGAACATGATTGTACTGTGAACTCTCTTTCCACAGTCACCAAAAGGTGACTCAACTCCAAGTAATACTCAGCCCCTAATTTATTTATAATTTGACAGAGAAAGAGAGAGAGACGAAGACAGACAGAAAGAGGAGAATACAGCCATGGAATATAAAATAAAATTATGATTATTGCTTTATTCCCAGGTGTCCAAGAGTGAGTAAGAAGGTTAAGGAAGAAAGCAGAAATAGTTTTGTACCATAACTGCATCCTTCAGCTATCTCCTTTATCCTTATCCTTTTTTAACACCAAGAACTGCCATCTATGGAAAGGAAAGCATAGAGCACACCTTCCAGGAAATAATCAGGAATTACTAAATCCTATGGTTTAACCGAATGTGACATTTGGAATAAGACCCAGAAGAGTATGCTTATTTAAGTGAGTGTCTTGCTAAAACCCAAATGTGGAAGCATCGGAAGAGAAAGTGAGATGAAAGATTAGATGTGAGACAGGAGATAGAAAAACAGGAAGTGAGAGAACTACAGTCTTTCAGACTTGTCACTTTCAAAACTGGTAACCTCTCCATTGTTTTCACCCATAGTCATTTGCAAAATCTAGTTTACTATGTTTTTTTTCTTTTGGAAGATTGGCCCTGAGCTGACATCTGCTGCCAATCTTCTTCTTTGTTTTTTCCCCCCAAAGCCCCAGTACATAATTGTATATCCTACTTGTAGGTCCTTCTAGTTCTATGTGGGATGCTGCCTCAGCATGGCTTGATGAGCTGTGTGAAAGTCTGTTGCCAGGATCCAAATGGGCGAACCTGTGCCACCAAAGCAGAGTGCATGAACTTAACCACTACGCCACTGGGCTGGCCCCTAGTTTACATTTTTATATGAACACTAAACCTAGGGAATAGAATTAGACCTCTGTTTGTACTCCAAATGCAATTCATTTAACCTCAATAAGAGCTCTACGTAACATATGTAATTAATGCAAATCAAGAAATATATACATTATAGAAAATGAAGCTCAGGAACATATTATGAAAAGAGAATGGGGTTTCTCTATAAAGTAAACAGGATAGTCTCTAACCAGATGTTGCATTACAGTAAATGAGAAATAGTCACAGAAAAGCTGCAAAGAAAACTACTATTAAAAATTACAAATTTACTTTAAAACTCTAATGTAAAAGAAAATATACAATACAGTGAATTATTATGCAGGAGGCCTTGGCTTGCTTACAGTCTATTTTTTTTACCAAGCTTATGTGGGAAAGAAAGATAGCAGAAATTATTTTAGTGAACCCATGAAGTGAGGTCTTTTGAGGATACACATTATAAGCAGTGCAATGTGAAATTATATTGCTCTTTACAGAAGCAAAAACCATTTACCACCCACCATGTCATTTTTGATACAGAATCACACTTTACTTTGTTCTTTTTGACTCAAAAATAATTATCCCCTGTGTTTGTTACAGTAATAAAGATACTAATAATTTGCCCTTATTGCGTACTTTTCCTCCTAAGAGTTTAAGCACTTTAGAGAAAACTATTCCACTCGTCTTCATAAGAATCCAGCAAAGTAGAAATATAGAGATAAATGGCCATAAAAGATGAATAAAGGAAAATGTTTTAACCTGGAGAGTTGGATTCTTATTCATCTTGGTTGTCTGAGCCAGAGAAATGGAGTCTGCATCATGAATATAGACTTGAAATTCTCCCAAGATTCCAAATATTTTTTTCCTTGATCTCTGAGGTAAATGGTGAACATTTTTATTGCTTGAAATTTCGGCCTGACTTAAATTGAGATATATTGTCAAATTTTCTATCTAATGGTATTTTACTGAAAGAATAAAAGCATGGTTTTTCAAAGGATTTTTGGCATAGCTAGTGGCAGTGTCCATACTTAAAAAATACAAGCTCATTTAATATGTACATTTCTTAATTACAGTAAGTTTCATGTGTTAACTAAGATCAAGAATTAATAGATATATTGAGCTAACGATTTTAGAGAATATTGCATTTAAATATTTCCAAGGAACCCATACATGTAAGATCCTTTATAGACAATGTCCAGTCATCTCTAGAACTAGCAAATGAGAAATACTCATGGCTTGTCCTTCTAAAAGAACAGTTAAGGATTAATCTCACTGATTCTAAATTGTGAGTTTGATTAATCCATCCCAAAGGATGAATAATGAAACTAAATTTTCTAGAGTTTAAAGTAGAGTTAACTTTAGTCACAATTACAAAATTTGGGGAAATATGTTCAAATATGAGAAAAATCCAAGATTTAGTGAAATTTTCTAAATCCTCTTATGTTGTTTTAGCCTGTGAGATAGTAAACCCTAATATTTGCTTCTACAAATTAAAATGAGAGTGATTCAGTCATTTAACTAATTTATATTAAAGAATGTTGAAAATGAGTGTTTACAAATGTGTCATTTATAGCCAGCAAAGTTGAAGCTTTATCCCTTTTTACTTTAAACTGTTTTGAACCAGTCTATTACTTGCAATGTAATATTATGCATTGTCATCATTATAATCCACACAAATGGTTTTAGAAATATCAAGATTAAGTACTTTGTACGTATGTTTACCCATCGTGGTTTCATAAAGAAATAAGTGCAAAAAATAAGGTTATTTCCACCCTGGCAAAATGCAATGTACTATTTTGCAAAATGCCATACATGTTTTGCATATTTGACACTGTTATAGCTCTCTTACAAAATGACGTTCATTATACCCATGCTGCCAACTCTATCAGTTCCATTTGGTGGTGAAAACAAACTCAGGGCTTATCATGATGATATGGAACTGGATACAACCATATTCTAAATTGCCAAAAAAAAAAAAGCAGTTGGAGAGTATAGTGATGCAAAAAAGATGATATTCATTCCTTTTTTTTTTTTACAGTAGATTGACTCTTTACTTACTTTTAAATTTTAATATCTTAACTTATTTGCCCTTACCCCATTCTTTATTTTTTATTGTTTTGCATTTTCAATTGTGTTGACCTATTTTCAATTCCATGTGGTAATAGGTAAATAAGCAGATGAATGGATAGTTAGATGAGTAGGTGGATAAATAGATAGATACAAATATAATGGATGGAGACTCATATGGAGGTAGGGAGTGAGAGGCAGTGGGGAGGGAGACAGAGAGGTAGACTAGAGGAAGGTAGGGGGAGAGGAAAACAGTCTAAAATTTAATCTCAAGAACTACAGTAGAAAAATATATTGTTATTCTCATTCTTATAAATTAGGAAACTGAAACTCACAGGGATTAAGCGCATTGCCCCACTGGTGTGTAGTGGAGTCAGGTCCGTGTGCAGATCTGGAGAGCATGAAGGCTGATGAATAGATTGATATTTAGATTGTTTCTCACACTGAATATGGATAGAGATCAATAAGCATGTAAGGACTGGAGATCAAAAGCTTACTTCTCATGCATTTGTAAGTCATAAATAAAATTAAAAACATCAGAAAAGGGGGATTTCCAAATGAATTTAATGAACATAATAAGCAACATGTACCTTTCAATTTAAAGTCTGATAATCTATCTTTGTGACCAAATTAAAAAGAAACTAATTTATTTATATGTTCTCTTTCATTTCGGTTGTAACATTGTTCATCTGCTGTCCAATCAAATTAACTAGAAAGAAATCATGCCATTTCAGCAGTTATTTATGCTGTCAGCATCTGGAAATTCTGTTTTAGATTTTTATAATCCCTTTTCTCATTGTTGAGTCTAATTCATTGAGAACTTCTCTCTTACTCTTAATTTAAACAATCTGGGATCATATAGACCGTGAGATTCCCTGACTGTGAATCCCCCCATTGTCACACACATATTGTTTCGTTTTTATTGCATAACAGTGGGTTCAGAAGGGTTATAAATGGTGAGCTTCAGACTATCACATAAGCTATAGTATTCTGGATTTCTGGATGAGATCATCAACTAAATGAAATATGATAGTTATTCCTGTTCTAAATCATGAAATAAGAAACCTATCCAAGTAAGAATGGCACACATATATTGGTTTTTCAAATACTGAAAATTGATGAAAATGGACTCATGTTATAGACAGTGCAAAGAAAATTACTTGTCAGGTGACATCATAGCTTTCATATCCTTAAGCATTTATTCTAACTTCAACTATTCCAAAATAGCAAAACGTTATACTTCTATTTCCAAATCTTAAAAATTCTGTCAATTCTTTGGCTTTGTATATTAGAGTTGTGAACTAGATACAGGCTTTAGACTTTGAGATGATGTCTTTGATGATAATAGATTAACACCTGGGTTTTATATACTTCAGATAGAAATAAGTTCACATTTAATAAAAAACTGTAAGGTATCAATTATAATAGGTAAATGTCATATGCAGTTAGCTTTCATATAGTCACTGTTTTAAGATGATAAACATATTCCCAAGGTACCAACAATTCAAAAAATTGTTCACACCACAAAGATAAAATTAGCCAACAGTCTAGAGTGGTAGAGCCTGTGAACTACACATTATGATAAATAGACATTATTTTATGATAAATGATTTCTGTATTATTTAATATCCAGCATGAAGACATAAAAGCTTATCAATCAAAAAAGAAGTAAGTTTCAAACCAAAGACTCAAGATCCAATGAAGTTTGGGTGTCTAAAATTACATAAAAGAAGCACAACAAAAATGTAAAAAAAATTACTGCAGATATGTCAAAGTTCTCATTTAACTCGCAGTTTGGTGAAGTCTGTTGTATGTTTACAGACAAAGCTTTCTGGCAAGTGAGAGGAACACTAAGTGGTGAATATGGTGTTCTTTGTAGAATCCCTTATTACCATTGACCAAGTATATAAAAAGTTTATGTGCTCATCACATCATGGCACAGATGAAAATCAATATTTCAAAGAGCCAGAGCCATTGTTCTCTGAAGTTACCCTGTTCAGACCATCATTCATGCAAGAGAAATGAAACAGATTAAGGGATTCAGCAATTTTCAACATCAGAGTCCATTCCAAAGATGGTGTCTGCTCCAACAAAGATCTGGATGTAATTTTAGCCAGTGCATTGATTGTGCTCAGAGAGCCACAATGCTGCCCTCGGCTGTGGCTATGAGATAAGAATTCTGGTTAATAAGAGCAGTTCCAGGACAGGCACAAATGAGATTACAGGACGGAGGCCCAAGTTGTGCCAAAACTCAGGCTGACGTTTTTGTCTATAGCTGTCACAGACGGAGATGGCTTAAAACATGCATACTACATCATCTTTTTAAAAAGAAACTTGTGGGGGGAGACAAAAAAGATTTTCAAGGACAAAATGTTATAAAATGACAGAGAATTTGGACTTGAGAAAAAGAGCATAGAACTAAACCTATTACAAAACTGGCACATTACTGTTCAGGATTT
Organism: Equus quagga; assembly: GCF_021613505.1. Classification (NCBI taxonomy): domain Eukaryota; kingdom Metazoa; phylum Chordata; class Mammalia; order Perissodactyla; family Equidae; genus Equus; species Equus quagga. Next base: position 41,161,124 of record NC_060267.1, read on the forward strand.
TGGCAGGACATATCTATAACAGATTTCATGTAGGGGATAGAATCCAAACTACTCCTCCCCTAATTATGAACTGAATTCTCCCCTGTTTGAAAAAAAAAGAGAAGAAGAATAAAAATAACTTTATTTTTGGATTATATGGAAATTTGAAAGGAATCAGCCCAGCAGGATAGATTACCAACTGGAAAATTTGGAAGGAGAGTAAGGTCTGGGATTTCAGCTTCTAAGCTGGTGGACTCTGAATTTGTCACAGAGGTTAGTTCTGTCTCCAAAGGGGAGCCAGCCATCCTGTACAAGAGTACCCCCTGTTGGTTGGTTGGCCAGAGAACATTGGCAGTGCCTGCTGTGGCAGCTGCTCATTTAAACTTCTACCCTGAAATTTGCTGAAAGGAAAGCAAGAAAGTATGCGAGAGGGGAACAGGAAGGAGAAGAGAAGGAGGAAGGTTACTCTGTACGGAGGGAAGTTAGAGGTGGGAATTTTCTTTAATTCCTTTGTTAAGGTCAAAAAATAATCAAAGGCAATTACAGAATATAGAGAAACAACACTGCAGCTAAATTTTATCCAAAGACAATAAATCATTGTTAATGCCAATGTGTTTCTAACCGTGGCTTTTTTTAAAAACTATAATTGTACCTATAATTGCACCACAATTATTACAGTGCAAGTTGAATCCTCAACCTTCTCCAAAACATTTTGGCCAGGTGATTCAGAGGTGCTAGAATATATTTTTATTCAAAAAGAAGATAACCACATTATTTTATTTCTCTGAATGATGCAAATAGGGTTTGAAAACTTCCTCACCCTTCTCAATATTTAATCAACGCTCCAAGTAAGCTAAAAATTAACAGAATTCTGAGATAAATACAGCTATCCATTAAAAACATGACTATGCCTGAAACTGTATCAGATGCAAAAAGAAGACTTGGAAAGAAAAACAAGCAAGCAAACAAAACTCCACAGCATGTGCTTACTGACGCTCTCTGCAATCTAGTCCTACTGTTTTAGTTTTTAGCAGTAACACGTAATGGTAATGAAAATAATTCTATCATAAGAAATGTACACAGCGTTGTGCTGAGGTAGAATATTAGCAATTGGGAGGAGAGTCAAGTCAGATTTGTTGTAATCTTTACAGCGAGGATACACACTGGGGTTCTAAAAGGTTAATGAAGCACTTGTGGTAGACCTTTCCTTCACATTTTAACTCTGTTTTATTCCTGATAGAACCATTAACTTCTACACTAACCTTTCTGCTTGTTACTATTACACACATTCTATTCACTAAAGCTTTCTATTGATTTCTGCCAGTGAGGTTTTATAATATGTAGCTTTAAATACATGGTTTCTGCAACTGTGTTAGCATCAGCCAATATAGGTGAAAACATAGATTAATTCTCTGGTTTTAATTTTTTTTTATGTTGTCATTCAAGTACTCTTTTGTCATGATTGCTGTTCATGAGAAAACTTCTCTACGGCTTTCTCATTTATGCTGTTTAAATTGTACAGCAAATACAATTTTCTTTAATTTCTTAGTTTTAAATATTTATCTTACATATGATAGAAGGTACATAACTCTATTTTCTTCTTGTTCAATATAAGTTCCCCAAATTTTCAATTATTGCTTGTGCATGTGTTGAAATGAAAGATTAAGAACAAGAGATGAAAACAATGTCTATAAATAGACATACAAATAGTTATGTCATGTGGATTTTTATTTAGAAGCTTATATAATTTGCTAAAATGAATGCATGAGATTCTTAAACAAAAATACTTGACTAAATTTGGCTCTGTGGAAATCACGTCAAAAATACAAATTCAGTATGCCTTAATGAGAATACTATGAAGAAGTTAGCCCTGCCATTTTAGGATGATTTCCTGCTTTTGTTTTGAGGATTTTAAATTGGTTTTCTTATTTTTCTAACTTTAAATATCACCTGGTAAAAATAATATCCTTCCTTAAAGATACTTTCAATCTATTATTTGTTCAGTTTGAAGATATCTTCTAATTTCAAGGATATAAAAGTAGCAAGTAAGAGAAAAATAAATATTAACTCACATATGTTATGTCACCCCTGAATCAAAAAAACAGAACATTTTTTCAAACATTTAACTAATTAAAATAAAATTTCTCCTATAATAAAGTATCTCCTAGTCACAATGCAAGGCAGAGGACTGCTTGAAAAAGATTAAAAGTTTTATTTAAACATAGTTGAATCATTAGTGTCATTTTTTTTAAATTAAGGTGTATGAGGTGAGAAGACTAAACCCTTAAATGAATAGCATGATCTGGGAATGAGATACTTATTATTTGAAATTATATAATTATATTTTTAAGAAAGTTTGATTAGTTTTAACATTTGCTGTTGAAAACCTTTCAGAATACTTTCCTGACTATAGGTAGAGAAAGAGAGAGGGAGGGAGAGAGAGAGAGAGATGATAGATAGATGATGGACAGAGATAGATATATGATAGATATAGACAGATGACAGATAGACAGGTAAGTAGATAGATAAATAGAGATGGATAATCAGAATAAACAGCCAAAGAGGGAAAGAAGGAGAGAGGAGAAGGAGGCAGAGAGGAAGAGAGAAGCAGAGAGAGAGACACTATGTCTATATATCCTATTAAGATAATAATTTAGAATCTATACACATAACAACAAACAACCCAGTTCAAATAAGAAGAAATAAAAATACCCAATAAGAAGTAAAACAAGTACTTATTATAGCAATACTTTTAGATTTATTTATATATATAAGAAACAGAACCTGGTTAGATCATTGAATATCTCCTTCTTAGATTACATATCTGAAGGTTGGGAAATATCTTGACTCCTTTGAAAATTTAACATCCTCACTCAAAATTTCAGTACTTTATCCTTAGATCTCAAATATTAGGACAGTTGCCTGATGATCAAAATTATCATGAAAATGAATAGAAATGACTAAAAAGGCATTGTTCATTCTCAGTAGCAAGTGTCTAGATTTTTATGGAGTTCTAAGTGTGTGTTAAATAATTAAATAATAAAATGTATATGTGTAGTAATTACTTTGGAAGAAATGATTATTAAAGTCTAGCAATGCTCATCTGTCTTTTAGTTAGCCATGCTACATGGGAAGCTAAAACTTTCGAACCAGGAGGTGGTTCAACAAAGCATCTTGAACTGTCCAAAGACCAGGTACTTAAGAAAATATTCGGACTTCTGGAAGTTATTCTTACTACTCTAACACTGTTAAGGGATAGAAATGGATACATTTCATTTTGAGACAACTAACACCATGGAAGTATTAACTCCTGTTTAAACAAATCCATTTTCACCGTTGGACATTGGATTCTAAACGATCAGTAATTTTGTTTCACTTCTGGCTTATTCGATAATATACAGCAGCAGGACATTGCTAATTATTGGATGTCATTTCTTGCAGATAGTGAACTAGCCATAAAATTTAACTGCTTTGAAATTTAAAATTGTAGCTTTGATCAGGTCATTTATCTCAGGCTCCTGATCAGGAGATTAGAATCACCTGAGATAATGACAAAAGCCTTAAGGTGGAGAAGAAGATAGAACACCAGTTGACAAACTGTACTTTGAGTAGAGAATCCATAAAGTAAGTAGATAACAGCAAGCAGATCTACCAGAGGGGGTGTGAATATCAAAGCAGGGTTTGTGGGTGTCTTTTTTTATTTTAAAAAGAAAGTCACAGAAGAACTATCTGTAGCCTGTGTTGTACTTGATCCCATGCTCCTTCCAATCCTAACGTTTGAGAAAATGAAAAACACTCTTAAGGAAGATCACAAAGAAATCATTGTCCTCAGCTGAAAGCCAAGATTTAGGTAAGACAGAGAGGTGCAGGAAAATTTCAGAGGGGAAGTTGAGGCCTATGGCTTCTTTTGGTTGCAGAGCGCACCATGGAAATGTGTGAGCAGAAGGGGAGACGACATTAGTAGAGGCAAAGATAGATTTCCAGAGCTTAGAGTGGCTTTGTGTGCACTTAGGCCTGACTGTTTTTAAGTCCTTGAGTTTACCGAAAGTACATCAGATGCTAGCTGAAAACAGGTCTATTTGTAATGTGTGGACACAATTGTCTTTTTCTTAATCCGTACATGTCATCAGCTGCAGAAGATGTAGCTGTGAGTATCAGAATAGAGCTGTCAGACATGGAGGTATGGACCTACTTGTGGCTGAGAGAAGGGGAGGGACAGTCCTCCTAAGCACGGACTTTAATCTCTGTACGTTGGTGCTCTGCTTGGTTAGGGGTCCCTGGTCACTGTCCTTATGGTTTGACACACTGTCAGGCACCTGACATCACTTTGTGGTAATACATGCTCTGTAGTGGTGTCTGGGCAAGCAGTTGTAGTCCTAACTGTATTGCCACTAAGCTTGCAAATCCCCTTCCTCTGGAATAAAGAGGTCTGCTCCTTCACTTTAGGGGATTTGTTTTCCATATATGACCAGACCACGACTAGGGTCACCCTAACTAAACCCTCCAAGAGTTCATAGGGACTCTACATGTGACTCATTCATTAGCACCAGAAATATTAATGGCAAGTAAATTGATCATATCATTTTACTACAATTTAACCTGCAATTGATTAAAAAAAAAGGTAAAGCTGTTCTTGGAAGCCAGAAAATATGTCCATGCTGTCACTCAATTCTTTATCCCAGGCTCTGTGCCAAGCCCTGGGGGGGAAAAATGAGCAGAAAAAAGTATGTCCCGTCAAAGAGCTTATTGTCAGATTGAGATGACAGATAATTTTATTACAGTATGATATGTTCTGTGATAACAGTTGGTACCAAGGACACAAAGAACACATAGGAAGGGGGCTTGTTACAGTCTTGAAGGAGTCAAGAAAGGCTTATGAGAGAATTGTATCTACTCTGAAGCATGAAGGATGAGGAGGCATTAGTCAGGCAAAATGGCCTGATAGTCTCAAGTTTAGGAAACAGCATTGGCAAAGGTCTCTCTGGAGATGACAGAAAGCCTGACACATTAGCCGGACAATGGAGGAGAAGCACTAAGTGAGGGGGATTCAGCAATGTTAGCCAGTTTTTCATTACTTTATTTCTGCTGTTTCTGTTACTAATGATAATAATAATAAATCTAAATGCAAATTTCCTGTACGTAGATGGAGGAACATAGGTAGTTTTCAGCATAATAAAATGAAATGAAAATGGTAAAATCCACATTACTTAATATCGTGTTCTCTTGGGTGAGAAGATGCCCTTCTCAAAGTAGGAAAATTAAAAAGCAACTACTTTGGACAAGAAGATCATGAGAGGTTTCCAAATGTGATCTGTTATCGCTGGCTGGAATAATTTTTTTAGATATATATCACAAGTTTTCTCAAGCAGAAATATATGATGGAAGATTAAAGGGCCTTCCTACCTCTGCTCCCAACAGTATTCTTCTGCTGCATAAATCCTCCTGGAACACAGACGGAACCCTGGAGAGGGAATGGGAGGCACTACCCCAATGAAGATTAAGTTTCCATCATCTTGATGGAATGGGGCTTCACTGTAATCAACAAATTCTTTAAACAAATAAAATTAAAGTTCTAGCATCTGAGTTCATGAATACACACATACATATGACATATGATAAACATTATAGTAATTTTTATTATTATTTTATCCATTATGCAAATGATCTTTCCTGCTGGGAACTCTACTCTTTGAGAGCAGTGAAGTGAAGTTTCATCTTCAATTTAATGTTCCTTACATCCAGAAAAGTACTTTGTCCACAGATGGGGCCCAGTAAAAGTTGCACAAATAAATAAATAAGTAAACTTACATCGTCTCCAAGGGTGTGAAATTCTGAAAAGTGATTGGCATAGTATTTTAGGGTCTAATTTATCCTATAAATAAGATTAGATGTTTGGCATTGTGTAGGCAGAGTAAGTAATTCCGTAGTAGAACGTGATGTTGGTGATTACTATGCCCACGTAATCCAAGAAAGCTGAAATTAGAAATATATAAAAAAGAATTGAGTCATGGTATTTATATGTATGCCAGACAGGAAAAAAAAAGAAAACAAGAGTTTGAGGAATAGCTCTCACAAACACGTTTACTTCTATACCAGACCGTAAGGTATGCATCTCTCTTCCTTTAACTATGTGAAGCTATGAAAGCCAATATGTTTCTTAAACTCACCTTTTCCTGAAGATGATTTGTCAAGTCATTTCCCTTAACTTTTGACAAGCCAATGAATCCATAAAAATAGAACTGGTCCACATGCTCAAGGCCTAAAGAAATTATAGGCCCAATGGAAGTCAGGTGGTGTATTAAAAAGGAATATCAATCTCTTTACTTGGTTTTCATGACAAGTTATGTCTATAACCAAAATCTGAGAATATTTGCTAAAGGATTGATCTATATTTGTCACTTCTTTAGTACAATGAGGGATAATAAAAAGGGCAGGAATGAATAAAATAGTTAAGGTGATTCTGGTGATTGTACAAAAGTTAACTACAATTTTCACTAGATAAAGTTTGTTGCAGATCAAGTGACTTTGAAAGTATTTAGCAAAGCAGCTTGGAAAACTTACCGGGGCATATGTTATAATGCCCCCCAAAGAAAAATTCTGTTCTCTGATGATAAATAAACAGCAGTATGTAAGTTCTTAAACATTGTCCAGAGAAATAGTAATCTAAATTATCTCCCAGGTGTTCAAATCTTATTTAAATAGAATTTGAGGGGTGAATAACAGGAAATGTGGGTCAGCAAAAATCTAGTTGTGAACTGGGGCCGGCCTGGTGGCACAGCGGTTAAGTGTGCACGTTCCGCTTAGGTGGCCTGGGGTTCACCAGTTCGGATCCCGGGTGCGGACATGGCACCGCTTGGCACACCATGCTGTAGTAGGTAAAGTAGTAGGTATTCCATGTGTAAAGTAGCGGAAGATGGACATGGATGTTAGCTCAGGGCCAGCCTTCCTCAGCAAAAAAAGAGGAGAATTGGCAGCAGTTAGCTCAGGGCTAATCTTCCTCAAAAAAAAAAAAAAAATCTGTGATCATTTCATGAATAAGGACTATGCAAACTATAATCTAAAATGACTCATACTCTCAAACATTTATTAAGCACCTACTATGTGCCAGGTACTCTGTAAGGTACTGATGATATACACAATTTCTGTCTTGAAAGCCTTCACAATCTTGAAAAAAAATGCTGTACTCCAAAAACAATAACAAAAACAAAAACCTAAAAGAAAACACAGGTGTTGTAAATGAAATTATAAAAAATATAATATAAAATGTCACTGAATTCCCATTTTTATGTATAAATTCATTGCAATAGGATGTAGGAAAATAAATTTAATTTTAGGATGTTATAGAGTTGAGCAAATCTGATGTTTGTAAAATAGGGGAAGAGAGTTACAAAACACATATGAAACCTTTAGAACAGTTGAGAATTATATCATTGTCCCTATCAATAAACAACAAGGAAAATAACAGCAATAGAATACAGGCTAAACAGAATTTTCTGAACACACTCTTCAAAGTTTTCCCATGAGGTGCTAGTGGTTTTGAAAGTATTTTTAGCTATAGATAGAAGTCCCAATCAAAATCTCTTTTGCTAGTTAGTACATATAGGATACGTCAAATAAATTAGATATTTTCAAAATTCTAAAATGTGAGGAACTTAAAAGTTTAATAAAGGGAAGCTATTCTGCATTTATGATTCATTATTATTAGCGTATTTTTGTCAAGGTAGAAAAAGACAAATTATTTTTGAATGGTTTCTGTGGGTGTTGACTTTAAACTTAAGGATAGATAGATAAGTAAATCAGGTTGTGGCTTTTTAATACTTTTGTTATCAAATATTGAGTTTTTTCCACTCAGATTCCATTTTCCCTCCGTTAGAATTTTAAGACTTTCAGTAATTTCATTCATGTTGTTCCTCTGTTCTGAATTATTTTCTTTAACGTTATTTACATGCTTTTGAAATTTTAGTTGCATTTTGTTCATCCACATGTTGCAGTAAAATTTAATTTTGAAAAAAATTATCTGTATACTAATATCACTGCTATATAAGGCATGAGGGAAGGAGTTAGCTATATTTTCTGAAGCATTTTTGGAAGTTTCTTGCTGTTTTAGAGCAATATACACACAACACACACACACACTCTCACAGAGTTCTTCTATTATGTTGAGAAGCTCACAGGGAGATTGCAAAATAACCTTAAATTGGCAAATGAGTCAAGTGGGTGGCATTATCAGTTAGTGCACATTGTCAAATTGCAATGCTTCGGACTTTTACAATTGTACTTTAATTCTGCCTAAAGGAATTGTTTTTTTCTCCCACTTTGTAAACCCACGGTCTCCTTGAAAAATAAAACTCTGCACTTGACATTTTCAGATTCCCTTTATCCAATTTCCATTAAAGACAAGTCTGACTTTGGGACCACTAAGAATTTCAGAGAATTGAATTCCAGCGAGAAACTCCTACTGGAATAAAGTCTGCCTATCCAGGAACACAGAGGACAGCTTTTTCTCACCCCTACTAATGAAGAGCTAGACTAATGTCCACTCTTGGGGTTTGCAGTAATACTCTCATGGAACATTCATTTGCAGAAGCTGCTGAGTTAACTCCAAGGTCCCCCTTTCCCATAGCAAGTTGTCTACAAAGACAGTAAATTTCAGGGGTCATGATAATGGTGTCTCCCAAGACACTGAGTAAAATGTTGCAAGTTCTCACACCCCATTTCAAACTCTCCTATGGATTGTTGATGGCAAGATGTGCATATCTTGAAGAGGTCACCTCCAAGAAGTTTCTACAAAGCAGCTAAATCACAGACTAGATGACTGTGGAAATAAAGACACTTTTCTGAGACTCTCCTTTCTGGTGCAATTAAAATCGATGTTGTCACTGTATATCACAATAGAATTAAGAGTGTAAGACCTCATGTTAAAGGTAAAGGCTAATAAATGCAACTATTAGTAAAAGCTCTTAAGGAAAAGAAATTTAGCTTTCCCTAATGCTTCCTACAGCTTAGAATAGGGCCTTTCATTAAGGAAGGAAAGAAGGAGGAAAGGGAGGAAGGAAGGCAGGAAAAAAAGAAAGGACTGAGTGAATAAAAGTCAACAGGAAGTTTACATTACAGTTCATAGAATAAAGAAGTTATAAAAAATATTTTGTGCCCATGTACATTAGGCTTTTATTTTTCAGTTATTTGATAATGTTCCTGAATTTTCTCCTAATAAATGCATTATGGGGCTAAAATACAAAACAGAATCCTGTATATGAGAGGAAATTGAACTGAAGCAATCTCTATTGTTGGCTGTGAAGGGTTCCTTTGTTGTTTTTTTGTTTTTTTCTCCTACTGAGTACTCTGTCATCAGCCGGAGGTCAATTTATGGTCTCTTTAAAATGGATAAATCTAACAGTTTTTCTTTCTTTTCTGTTATATTTTTTAAACCTGCCTCAGAATAGTGAGAACAAACTTAATATATGGACTTCAAGAATTATTTTCTCTAAAGAGGATGCTTTATGCCCAGAAGTGGATCTCTCACTAATACTCATTTTCTAGGGACTGGGTTGTGACTCTAGGTAACGCTAGCTCTTTTAATAGCCACAGGAAGAATTAGTTAAAAATTGACTTTGAATGTAATTCACTTGCTACAAAGTGGTCTTTCACCCCCTGCTCTTCTCTTTAACTCACATCCACATTTTCTTTTCTAGTTCTTTGTTAAAAAATGAACTGCACAGCAAAAGCATGTGAGGATAAGGATTTCTGAATACTGTCATGCACACCCTGGTGTTCCCAGCACCGAGCCATTAATGCATCACTGCTGTCCTGTGCTGGATGAGGGAGGAGAGAGAGTTAAGAGAAGCAGCTGGCTAAGGAGAGCCCCAGGGATGAGCTCCCAGAGACGCTTACCTGGAAAGAAGAAAGCAATAGCCTTCATCATGTCTAGTCCCCTCTTGGCTCCCTGCACTGAAATCCAAGGGATCAGCTTGTTGTTGGACATGCCACTAACTTCTGTGTCAATGTACACAAACCCAGCACAGGTAAAACTGAAAGAAAATGCTTTCCTTTTTTATCTGCACAAAGTTAAATTAGTAATAGTTTGGGACAAATACCTTACAGAGCTAATTATAAGGACACATTTGAATTGGGCAAAATTTGTTTAGTTCCTGTTGTTATACTCCAACTCTTTTTTTCCTTTTTAAATAGCCAAGGTCCATTTACTATTTCCTTTTCTCTGAAATTCCAGCATGAATGTCAAGAAAGGGGATTGTGCTATGACAATGTACATTTAAATCAGTGGTAAGATCCTTTAAGCTTCTCCTTAAGTTAGAAATTAAAAGGTCTTTGCTGCTGGTAAAAGGAATTGCAAGCATTACTGAAGAATGGAAGTGGAGCCTTTAGATCACTACAATATTTTACTCATAAATAAACATTTTTTTCTCCACATCTCCCACACACAAACCATTTGGATATAGAATAAACTTGGCATTGGTCAAATAAGCTATATCACAAAACTTCCCAATGCTCATAGAAAAAAAATTATATCCATGATTAGCTTCCTAGTTTAGACAACTTAAGAATATCCACTGATAGAGAAGGGTCTTCGTGACCTTTAATAAGTGCTCACCTTTGTCTATTTCATCTGCATGGTATGCTCAATCCTCATTACTTGATATAAGGATGAGTGAAAACAATCCCACCATTCATTAGCTTTTGTAAGACAAATACTAGCACAAAAAGGCAATTGAAAGATACAGTCAGATAAATACTGCACCTAACATTGATTTTCAATAGATAGTAATTTTGTTCACAAAGTAGCTGAAAATATAATTCCATGATGGTAAAGTATCCTCTTTAAAACTTATTTTCTACCTGCATCTTCATTCTTAGGAGAGTCTGGTATGGTAAAAATTCCTTTACTTTAGCTAATTGGATTCCACATGTTTCAAGTGGAAAGTTAGATAGACACTCATTTTTTTTCTTATTATATAGAGATATTTCTCAATAAATGATTATTTTTGATAGAAATTCAACAATTTATGTGGAGGAAAAATGTTAACTTGTGTGATACATGAGATCACATCTGAAGAAAATATCAGAGATTTCTAATTAACATAGAAAGTTAAACTCCAGTTATAAAAGATCTAAATTCCTTGAGAATAATATCTAGGAACAGAAAAAAACAGTAATTTGAAGATTGAGCCTCATGATGTAAATTTCAATACGGCACTTGTTATTGTAGACATAAAATTATTGTGTTTCTGATATCTATTTAAATATAAATAAAATACAAATGCATAAAGATTCAGATAAATACATTCAAAATTTTCACTGTCATCAATTGGAAAGCATTAGAATTATCTTATGTGATGTTTTGTTTAGATTTACAGAAGCTGAAATTCTATTTATGATTAAATGAAGTAGCATATGTGATTAGCATCACGCTTGGCGCAAAATAATCCCAAATATAACCCACCAGGCCATCAGATATTCATTATTTTAACAACTCTTAACCTATCACAGAAACTCAAAATGACAATGACTGTGTCAGTAAAGGAAATAAACCTTCAAGAGAAAGGAAAACTTTAACTCAGAACCTTAAAGTTTACCTACAAATAGATTAATCCAAATGCATATGTACAGCTTTAGCCTTCTTACGAAGCTCCAGATCCATACTTCCAATTTTCTTCTGGGCTTCCCAAATCAGTGTCTCATTGTATTCATAACCAAATAATACATTTAAAGCAAATTCAGCATCTTCTCAACGTATCCTTTTGGTTATTGCAATATGTCAAAAGTTGCTATATTGCATATATGCAATGAGTGTGTCTTTGTGTGTGTGTGTGTGTATGCATGGGAGTGTGTGTATACAAAGAAAGTCTACTCTCTCAACAGAGTCTTACTACAGGGTCCAATTTTGAGATATTTTTGAAGTTATATAGATCTTAAAGTTGCTGAAATCTAAAATACTGAAATGCAGGTCAATATTGAAAGTGCAGGTATTGAAATAGAAAAGATGGAGGGGGTAAGACCAGGTTGTCAGTCAAGTCCGTTATAAAGAAGTTTAAGTCACTAGATATTATAACAGAGAGAATAAGAAGAGATACTTAACAAGGTTTTTCAATTCACTAAAGAAGGAGGAAGAAATAGTGAGAACGGTGACTTAAACTCATGGTGTATACAAAATGCTTAATGTAAAATAAATAAAGGAAGTCTTAATAAATGTTAATCGTTATTATTGTTTGTGTGATTATGTAAATCAATGGAGGTTTTTTTTTTTTTTTTTGGTGAGGAAGATTGTCCCTCAGCTAACATCTGTGCCAGTCTTCCTCTATTTTGTAGGTGGGACACTGCCACAGGATGGCTTGACAAGCGATGTGTAGGTCCATGCCCAGAATCCAAACCCATGAACCTCAGGCTTTCAAAGCAGAGTACACAAAGTTAACCACTATGCCACCGGGCCAGCCCCATTAATGGAATTTTTAAAAAGAGAGATTATCTTAAAATATTAATACTGTCAAAGAGATATTCTAGGCAATGGAGATGTCAATGGAGAAATTAGATTTGCTTTAACCTAGGAAATATAAATAATAGTATGGGCATACCTCATTTTATTGGACTTCACTTTATTTATGGCAATGGAGATGTCAATCATAGTTAACAACGAAAGAATGGGAAAGTTACTATACAAAAGAACTGGCATACTCCTACTTGTCACAAATATCCTGAAGTAAATTACCATTTAAACAAGTTGCACTTGATAAAATTGGCCACATCAAGAATTCTTTAAGAACATGGAGGGTTCAATGCTCTATTTCAAAATGGCATTTGGTTGAAATTTAAAAAGAAGAAGTTTTATTATACGTTGATATTTCTCATTATGGCAATATTATAGTTAGACATAAGAATTTCCTCTGGAAAAACCTCTCTCAGGCAATATTTACTATGTACTTCGGAAATCTTACAAAATATGACTGAATGAAGCATGAAAATTATGTTAAGGAAAGACAGAGAAAAGGTTATTTGTATTGTGATTTCTTTGCATTTTGATAATTTTTCTCACTTCTCATTTTTTAATGGACATGTTACTGTTCAACAGAATAATGAAACAAACTATAAGGAGTAAAAAAGTCTTTTAAACAGGTGAGAATAGAGTTAAAAATGCTGAGCAAAATAAACAAGGGCGTCTGAATTTTTTTTAAAAACATATAATGTTTTATATCATATAATGATATAAAGCTATGTTATCCTATAATGATGAACACAAATAAGTAAGCTAGTACTTGGTTGATTCAATTAACAGAAACAAAGTAAAATTTCTACTCATTTCATACTTTGGTGTTGTTTTTGAATATGTAAAGTGAGGTAACATAAGAGAAATATAGGAAAAATTTTATTTTGTGCCAAAGGAAAAATGAAGAGTAATGGATAAAATTTATAAGAAATTAGATTTGCTTTAACCTAGGAAATATAAATAATAGTATGGGCATACCTCATTTTATTGGACTTCACTTTATTGTGCTGTGCAGATATTGTATATTTCATAAGACCCTCCACCAGCAAAATGATTATAACTTGCTGAATGCTCAGATGATGGTTAGCCTTTTTTAGCAATAAAATACTTTTAATTAAGGTTTATACTTTTTTTAGATATAATGCTATTGCACATTTAATAGACTACAATATAGTGTAAAAATATCTTTTATATGTACTCAAAAACCAAAAAATTCGTGTGACTTGCTTTATTGTGATATTTGCTTTATTATTACAGTCTGAAACCAAACTCACAATATCTCTGAGTTATGCCTGTATTTCAAAATGGAATAAAGGTCCCACTTTTAACCGTGATAAAGTAATGAATACCAAACTTGCTGTCCAGCCATGATCAACTATAAAACTGGAAAAGTTTTATGAAACAACTGTTTTTATTCATTGGAGAGTAAGCAGTAAAAAATTTTGAATGTTTAGAGAAAAAATACCCAGATGAACCCTATTGACGCCCTAACTTTCTGAATGGAGTTAATTACAAGACCCTGGCACAAGGGGAAGTGGCATGAGCATGGCTTCATGATCCTGCTGAATTGAATACACAGATCATGGAGATTAGCAAGGCTCAGAGAGCTGTTATTTGGAAGGCAGGGTACTGACAAAGAGGAAGCTACTCAGAGGAAACGTGTCCAAAGATCCGCGTAAGGATCACCTTGATTCTTGGGTTAATACTATTTTGCACATACATAGAATGACTCCACAAGGCCAGGGAGAGAGTAATTATTAAGGAAATACAACTATCTTAGAGCCATAAGATGGAAAACTTCCAGAAATCTCATAGAGTTGGGAGTGTTGAGTTTAACTAATCATATTGGAGGGACCTCGTGGAATACACATGACATTTTCTAGAGATCTGAAAGGGCCACATCTTAGGAGTGGAACTAAACTAGTCCATAGTCTAGAGTTGCTCTAGACCTTGCCAGGAATTCTTGTTATCATTTTTAATGATTAAATGGACAATTCTTCAGGAGGATAAATCAATAATGAATGTGTGTGCAGCTAATAATACAGGCTCATTGCACATGAAATGAAAACTGAGATTAAAAAACATGGAAAAACCTACAATTTTGGTTGAATTATTTCATCTTCTGTCTATTTGATAGACTAAGTACAGAGAAAATCAGTAAGAAAATTATTACAAAGCTATCGACCAAAATGATCTAATCAACATTTCTAAAGCTTTACACCCAACAAGAGTAGACACATTCTTTTCCCAGTACAGGTGGAACATTAGCTAAGATAGTCCATATGCTGGACCATAAAACAAGCTTCAATAAATTTAAAAGGACTGAAACTCTTTTAAGCATTTATTCTTCACAGGAGAATTAAATTAGAAGTCAATAATAAAATATCTTAGAAAAGCCTCAAATATTTAAAAACTGAGTGAAATTTTTGTAAATAAGTTATGTATCAAAAAAGAAATAGCAAGGGAAATTAGAAAGTACTATGGACTTAATGATATTGAAAATGAGACATTAAAAGTTGTGGATGCAGCCCAAACAGTGCTTACAGAGAAATTTATAACTTTACATAACTATATAAGAAAAGAATAATCATCGAAAATTGTATGATCTAAATTTTCCCCTTAAAAAAGTTAGAATTAAAAAAACATTTATTAAAAGGAATGAAAAATAAACATAACACTAGAAATCAAAAAAATAGAAAACAGGAAAAATATAGAGAAAAACTGATGGTACCAAAATCACTTTCTTTGAAAAGATCACTAAAATTGATAAAACTCTAGCTGCACTGATGAAGGGAAAAGTAGAAAAAGAACCACATATTACCTATGACGGGGGTGAAAAATAAGACATCACTTGAGAGCCTATAGTATTGAAATGACAATAAGGGAGTATCACAAAAAAATTATGCAGGGACTGGCCCCGTGGCTGAGTGGTTAAGTTTGCACGCATGGCTTCTGCGGCCCAGGGTTTTAGCGATTCGGATCCTGGGTGTAGACCTGTCACCACTCATCAGGCCATGCTGAGGTAGCATTGCACATAGCAGAGTCAGAAGGACCCACAACTAGAATATACAACTATGTACTGGGGGCCTTTGGGAGAAGAAGAAAAAAGGAAGATTGGCAACAGATGTTCACACAGTTTATTTATCCATTCACTTACTGAAGGCCATCATGGTTGCTTCCAAGTTGTGACAATTACAAATAAAGCTGTACATCCTCATACAGGCTTTTGTGTGGATATAAGTTTTCAACTCCTTTGAGTAAATACCAAAAAGTGCAATTACTGTATCATACAGTAAGAGTATGTTTAGTTTTGTAACAAACCATCAACCGGCCTTTCAAAATGGCTCTACCACTTTGTATTATCACCAGCAATGTCTGAGAGTTCCTGTTGCTCCACATTCTCACGAGCACTTGTTTCTGTCAATGTTCTGAATTTTGGACTACATACATTTAGGTATGTGGTAGTATCACACTGTTGTTTTAATTTGTATTTCCTTGATAACATATTATGTGGAACGTCTCTTCATATGCTTATTTTCCATTTGTTTATTTTCTTTGGTGAGGTGTCTATTAAGGGCATTGGTCCATTTTTTAAGCAGGTTGCTTTTGTATTGTCAAGTATCAAAAGTTCTTTGTGTATTTTGGATAACAGTCCTTTATCAGTTGCGTGTTTTGCAAATATTTTCTCCCAGTCTGTGGCTTGTTTTCTCATTCTCTTGACATTGATTCTTACAGTAGAAGGTTTTAATTTTAATCAAGTCCAGCTTATCTATTATTTCTTTCATTGATCTTGCCTTTGGTAGTGTATCTAAAAAGTCATCACCACACCCAAAGTTACCTAGGTTTTCTTCTACATTATCTTATAGGAATTCTATGTTCTACATTTAGGTCAATGATCCATTTTGAATTAATTTTTGTGAAGGATATAAGATCTGTATCTAGATTCATCTTTTGCATGTGGATGTCCAAATGTCTTGCTTCATTGTATTGCCTTTGCTCCTTTGACAAAGATTGGATGACTATAATTATGTGGGTCTATTTTTCTATTATTTTCCATTATCTTTCTATTCTTTCACCAATACCACACTATTCTGATTACTCTAGCTTAATAGTAAGTCTTAAAGGACAGTAATGTCAGCACTTTAAATTTGTTCTCTTTTCATATTGTGTGGGCCATTCTGGGTCTTTCGCCTTACCATATAAACTTTATAATCAAATTGTTGATATCCACAAGATAACATGCTGGGCTTTTATTTGAGACTGCATTGAATCTATAAATCAAGTAGAGAAGAACTGACATCTTGATCATATTGAGTCTTCCTATCCATGAACATGGAATATCTCTCAATTCATTTAGTTCTTTTTTGATTACATTCATCAGAGTTGTAGTTTTTGTCACATAGATCATATATATATATTTTGATAAATTTATACTTAGAGTATTTCACTTTTGGGGGTGCAAATGTAAATACTATTGTATTTTTTTTAAGATTGGTGCCTAACAACTGTTGCCAATCTTTTTTTTTCCCTGCTTTGTCTCCCCAAATCCCCCCAGTACATAGTTGTATATCTTAGTTGCAGGTCCTTCTAGTTGTGGCATGTTGGACACCACCTCATTGTGGCCTGATGAGCGGTGCCATGTCTGCGCCCATGATCTGAACCAGTGAAACCCTGGGCCACCACAGAAGAGCACATGAACTTAACCACTCAGCCATGGGGCTGGTCCCAATACTATTGTATTTTTAACTTCAAATTCTACTTGTTTATTGATGATATATAGGAAGCAATTGGCTTTTGTATATTAACCTTGTAGCCTACAACCATATTATAAATAGCTTATTAGATCCAGAATTTTGTCAACTCTTTTGGATTTTCTACATAAATGATTATGTCATATGTGACAAAGACAGTTTTATGTCTTCGTTACCAATCTGTATACATTTTATTTCCTTTTCTTGTCTTATTGCATTAGCTAGAACTTCCAGTATGATATTGCACAGGAATAATTAGATGGGGCATCCTTGCCTTGTATCTGATCTTCATGGGAAAACTTTGAGTTTCTCACCAGTAAGTGTGATGTTAGGAGCAGGTTTGTAGATGTTCTTTATCAAGTTGAAGAACTTCCCATCTAGTCCTAGTTCACTGAGAGTTTTTATCAAGAGTGGGTATTTGATTCCATGAAATGCTTTTTCTGCATGTATTGATATGACCATGTGTTTTTTCTTTTTTAGCATGTTGATGTGATGGATTATGTTAATTGATTTTCAAGTGTTGAAGTAGCCTTGAATACCTGGGATAAATCACACTGTGTCATGGTGTATAATTCTTTTAATATATTTTTAGGTTCAATTTGCTAATATTTTGTTGAGAATTTTGCATCTATGTTATGAGACTTACTGGTTTGTAGTTCCCTTTATTGTAATATCTTTTTCTGGTTTGAGTATTAGAGTAATGCTGGCTTCAAAGAATGAGTTAGAAATTATCTCCTCTGCTTCTATCTTCTGAAAGAAATTGTTGAGAATTGCTAAAATTTCTTTCTTAAATGTTTGGTAGAATTCAGCAGCAAACCCACCTGATCCTGATGGTTTCTTTTGTGGAGATTAGTAAATATTGATTCAATATCTTTAATAGATATAGTCCTACTATGATTGTCTATTTCTTCTTGTGTGAATTTCAGCAAATATTATCTTTCAAAGAATTGAAAGACATCTTTCAATTTCATCTAAGTTGTTAAATTTGTGGGCGAGGGGTTGAATTGTTTATAGAGTTTTTTATTGCCTTGTTAATGTCCATAGGATCTGTACTAATGTCCCCTTTTTGCGTTTTTGATATGAGTAAATTTGTGTTCTTTCTCTTTTTATCTTAGTTAGCCTAGGTAGAAGCATATTCATTTTTTCAACATTCTTAAATAAACTACTCTTGACTCATTGATTCTTACCAATTGATTTCATTTTAAATTTCATTTATTTCTGCTCTAATTCTTACTATTTCTTTTCTTCTTCTTACTTTGGATTTAAATTACTCTTTTTTTTTTTTTCCAGTTTCCTAATGTGGAAACTTAGATGATTGATTTTAGATATTTATTCTTTTTTAATAATATACATTTGATGCTATAAATTTCCCTCAAAACACTCATTTTGCTGATTCCTACAATTTATGATAAATTGTGTTCTCATTTTCATTTAGTTCAAAATATTTTTCAATGTCTCTTGTGATTTCTTTTGTGACCTATATGTTATTTAGAAGAGTGTTGTTTAATCTCCATGTATTTTTGGATTTTCCAGTTATCTCTCTGTTACTGATTTCTAATTTAATTCCATTGTATTCTGAGAGCAGACAATGTATGATTTCTATACTTTTAAATTTGACGAGATGTGTTTTATGGCCCAGAATGTGATCATCTTGGTGAATGCTCCATATGAACTTGAGAAGGATGTATATTCTGCTATTATTGCAAGAAGTAGTCTATAAGTGTCCTATATTTTCAGTTGATTGATGCTGGTGTTTATTTCAACTTTATCCTTACTGATTTTCTTCCTGCTGGATCTGTCCATTTCTGAGAGAGGAGTGTTGAAGTATCCAGCTATGATAGTTGGTTTATCTATTTCTTTTTGAAATTCTATTATTTTTTTCTGCACATATTTTGATGTTCTGTTGTTAGGTGTACATGTCAAGGATTATTATGTCTTCTTGCAGAATTGACCCCTTTATTATGTAATGCCCTTCTATATCTCTGATAATTCTCCTTTATTTGAAGTCCATTCTGTCTGAAAATACTATAGCTACTCCTGTTGTCTTTTTATTAGTGTTAGCATAGTATATTTTTCTCCACCATCTATTTTTAATCTATATCTGTTTTTACATTTAAAGTGGATTTCTGGTACACATCAGGTAGTTGGGCCTTGTTTTTTGATCTACTCTGATAATTTTTGTCTTTTAATTGGTGCTTTTGAATCTTTGACATTCAAGGTGATTATTGATACAGTTGTATTAATATTTATCATATCTGTGACTTTTTTTCTCTCTACTGCCCTTGTTCTTTATTCCTATTTTTGTCTTCCACTCTTTTTCTGGCTTTTGTGATTTTAATTGAGCATTTTCTATAATTCCCTTTTCTTTACTTTCTTAATATATGTTATGCTTTTTTTTTTTTTAACTTTTTTTAGTGGTTGCCCTAGAGTTTACAATATACATTTACAGCTAATCCAAGTCCGCTTTCAAATAACAGTACACTATTTCACAAGTAGTGTGGGTATCTTACAATAACAAAATAATCCTGATTCCTCCCTCCTGTCCCATGTATCCTTGCTGTCATTCATATCACTTACATACAAGCATTCATAAACATAAGATATACACATAAGCATACATTATCAAATACATCATTGCTACCGTTAATTTAAACAAACTTTTATCTGTTAGATCAAGTAAAAATAAGAAAAGTTAAAGTTTTTCTTTTACCTTCACTTATTCTTTTTTCAATGGTCTTCCTTCCTTTATGTAGATCTGAGGTCGTGACTTGTTTTATTTTACTTCTCTCTTAAAAACTTCTTTTAAGTTTTAAGGTAAGTCTAATGGGAACAAATGTCCTCAATTTTTGTTTGAAAGAGTCTTTATTTCTTCTTCGCTTTTGAAGGATATTTTACAAGGTATGGATTCTAGGTTGGCAATTTTTCTCTCAACTCCATAAATACTTCTTCACATCACTCTCTTCTTGCTTGCACAGTTTCTGAGGAGAAGTAGGATGCGACTTTTATCTTTACTACTCTATGGGTAAGCTGTTCTATTCCTCTGTCTTCTTCCAGGATTTTCTCTTTATCTGATTTTCTGTAGTTTGAAGATGATATGCTTAGGTGTAGGTTTTTTGTGTTTTTTTTTTTTTTTGGCATTTATCCTGTATCTTCTAGGCTTCCTGGATCTGTGGCTTGGTGTGTGACATTAATTTGAGGAAATTCACAGTCATTGTTTTTTCAAATATTTCTTCTGCTTCTTTCTTTCTCCCCTCTCCTTCTGGTATTCCCATTATTCATGCTACATCTTTTGCATCTGTCCCACTGTCCTTGGATAGTCTCTTCTATTTTTATTTCATTCTTGATTCTCTTCACTTTTTGATTTTTTGAAGACTCTATTTACATATGCGGTAGCCCAGAGATTCTTTCTTCAGCTGTGCCCAGTCTATTAAAGACATTCGATCTCTAACATTTCTTTTTGGGTCTGTCTTAGGATTTCAATCCCTTTACTTACCCATCTATTCTTGCATGCTGTCTACTTTATCCCTTAGACCCCTTAGCTTATTAATCATAATAATTTTAAATGCCCAGTTTGATAATTCCAAAATCTCTGCCATGTTTGGTTCAGATGCCTGCTGTGTCTCCTCAAATTGTGTTTTTTGCCTTTTAATATGCCTTCTAATTTTTTCTTAAGAGCCGGACATGAGGTACCAGATAAAATGAACTATTGTAAATAGGCCTTTAGCAATGTGGAGGTGAGTTGTGAGAAGAGGGGGAGCATTTTATAGTCCTATGATGAGGTCTCAGTGTTTTAGTGAGTCCATGCCCATGGACTGTGAACTCCACAAGTGTTTCTTTATTTTTTCTCGCCTCTTAGTGGGGACAGGATGGCTAAAGTGGGCTGGAGTTGGTGTTTCCCTTGCCCCAGCTGGTTAGACTCTGGTTAATTAATTCTCCCTTACAGTAAGCCTTGTTAAGAAGAATGGAGGGCTCTAGAGTGCTGCAAAATGGTTCCTTTTCTCCCCTTTCTGCTGGAAGCAGTAGGGAATTTTTCTCTCATATTTACCATGTGAACTTGGTTGAGCTCTTGGAGGTAAATCTCACAATATTGTGAAGCTCCACCAATGATTGGGTTCCCTTGGAGCATTTGACAGCCTTGTCCATCCTGAGCCTCCAGTAATTTGTCAATTATAGCTCAAATTTCTACCGTTTAATGAAGTTTTGGATGATTTCTTCTGACTGAGACATTCAAAATCCTTAAGCCAAGAAGAGTTTGATATAATAAGCTCACATTGACTTGGACTTTCAAGCAAGGTAATCCTAGTCATAACTCTATTACTCTTTGACCTTAAGCAAATTTTTTATACCTGCCAAGTAGATATCATAGTAATTTTGCAAGGAACAATTAATAAAATATTGATTATCCTCGGTTCAACACACAATACACAGCAGATACTTATTACAATTGCAAGGTGTCAGAATGGGGTACCACCTTAAAATAATCATGAAATGTTATTTGGTTCATTCCAACATCAATTTTGCCAAAAGTAATAGAAAGAAAAAATAGAATCAAATGAAACATAGATAAAAAAATTAAAACTGTCTGGAGTGGGCCTGGGTGGGTGTAAAATGCACATAATTTTCATCTGGACTTTAAATGCTATTATACAAGTGTTATCTTTTAAAAATAAAATATAAATTAAACTTAATTAAGAAGTTCCATTTCCTTCTGGTGTTATTTCAGTGGTTATGAAGTTAATCTCAGTCAGAAACTGTACATAGCTGAGAAACCGTGCTTGTTCTTTAAAAGCCCTTTGGAATAAAACTGCTTCACAACTTGTAAAATATTATCATTCATTTTGGCCATTTGGCTTGGGATTTTCCCATCACTTTTGAATTGTCTTTCTTGTTTCCCAAGATCGCTCAGCTTTTGACAGTAAGAATGGGTGATCCCCTGGGTAAAATTCAGACAGACCACCTGGCTTGACAATCTGAACTTACTCTTTGCCTTTCAACTTCTCCTTCCACCTCTCTCTTTTCTTAAAATCCCCAGGGATGCACAAATTTCAGCTTCACTATGTGAAGCTGTGTTTAGAGGAAAAGAGAAAAAAGTGTTTTTCCCATATAGTTGAACATGACCAAATTATGCCAGTGGAACTTGAAGAGAAATGTAAAAAAAATAATGTTAAAAGATAAATCTTACTCTGCTTTATGTAGAAGAAAATTTATATGGCTACTATATAAAACTTCTCACTATTTATCTAAGATTATTTTAGCAGCCTTAGAAATTAGTTTAGTTGTTGTGGAAGCTGAGAAATCACTGTGAGAGAAAATATTTCTCATCATCACTTTACTGGTATTCATTCCCCTTTTCACTGAAAGTAAAACACAGTTGGAGTATAAAACTTAATATTTCTTCCTAGCTCAAAATAAGAGAGAGTGTTTATTGCATGAGGTAAGTAACAGACTAATTCTCTAAGATCTGGTTTTGGACTTGGACCTAATACAGTGTCCTATACGTTTAAAGCATATAACGGAAACGTTTATATTATTTATCATCATCATCACCATCATCATCATCATCATCAGCTGACCATTATTTAATGCTTACTCTACATCAGGAGCTATTTCTAGTGCTCTCCATCTATTAATTCATTTAAACTTTACAGGACAGTCTTCTCTGTGTTCACCTACAGTACCAGACTTTGGCTTCTTCTGATTTTACTTTATTATGCAGTCCCTTTGAGTGCCTTTATCTAAATCCATGGCTTTCCCAGACATTTAGACATGACACCTTTTTAAACTCTTGCCCAGACAACATTACTGAACTGGAAATTTTCTAACTACCTACCTAATGAACCCCTCCACCTTGGTGACATACTGCCACCCCAGCTAAAAATATTCCTCCTCTCTCTCTAATTGTCTTCCTGATTGCTTGGAAAACATCCATCAAGCCACACAAACAAGAATTCTATCAGTCATCCTATGTGCCTCTCTTTTACCTTTAACATTAATCATTCCTTAAGTCCAATCAATTCAAATTAATACCATTTCTTTTGCTTATCCTTGAGCTTCCATTCCCACTGTAGATGTTTTAAATAAATACTTATTCTTCCGCACCCTAGGAACAATATTACCTAGTCATTAAGTGTAAAAATGCTGGATTCAAGCCATATGTGGTTCCAAATCCTGTTCTCATGCTACCTAGCTGTACGGCCATGGATATGTTTCTTAACCTCTGTAAGAGGAGTAAAGAAATCTTTATCAATCTCACCAAGATGTAGGAAAGCAAAAAATGTCAAGAAAATAAATTGATAGTAAAGAAGAAACATCTAATGAGATGCTAAACCGAGTCCAATATATATCAGTAAATAAAACAAACATAGAAAAATAAATTTAATTTTAAAAGTCAGAGATTATAAGGATGCATTTTAAAATATCCTTATTTACAAAAGACATGCTTAGAACAGAATAAGACATAAACGGTTGTGAAAAATATATCATGAAATACCAGAAATAGAACTGCTGATGTATCAACTTAAATACCATTATAGAATTCTAAATCGTAAATGGAATTTAAAGCTTTGTCTCTTTTTGCTTTCTATATTAGTCAGGAATTTCTGTGGGAATTCATAGATACCCAGTTGAAAACATCTTACGTAAACAGAAAAAGCAGTGACACGTAACTGGAGAAAGTTCACTCGCAGATTTGGCTTAGACATGGGCTGTATTTAGAGACTTAAATTCTGGGGTCATTCTCTCCTTCTTTTGGCTCCATTTTCTTCTTCATGTTGCTTTAATTCAGCAGATAGATTATCTCCACATGGCAGGAAAGATATCCACTCTCAGTCCCATTCAGAACCTGCCAACTTACCAATTATAGCAGGTAAAAAGAGAAAGAGACTTTTCTTTTCCTGTGCCCGTATATCAACCCTGGAATACACTCTGTTTGGACCTGCCAAGGGTGAGTCTATGGATTATTCCTGACTGGGACACATGCCCAATTGTTTGACCATGAGTGAAATGAGGCACTGTGATTGACAGAACCACTTGAATCATGTGTATTTTGTAGGATGGAGCAGTACCCCAAAAGTAATGAGTATTGAACAAGAAAAAATGTACACTATACATCTTTTTATTGACTATTGGTTATAGTAAGACAATAAGTGCTAAGACAATTATGTGTGTCTGTGAAACGGATCCAAGAAAGCCTATTTTAAAAATAGCAATAGGCCTGTGGGACAAAAGAACATTCCTGTGGATTATAGGTCCAACCCAATTCACAATGACTTATTTAGATATAAAATGTCAGTAATATTAGCTTATCTCTGTGAGATTTTCTTTTAGGCTCCTGTGACAACAGTGGGCAACTGAACTCTAGCTCATGACTATCTTCTCTTTAGATTAATGATTAAAATGTATTTATTTAAAAATGAAAAGAAAGCATAAATTAATTAGATTTTAAATTATGCTTTCTGGCTGCAGGCATTAATTAATAAGTATCAAACTTTAAATCTTAACACAGCATAATAAAAATTAAAAATTTCTTTTGAAGTGATTTGGTGTAGCTTTCTTTCTTTTCTTTTTTTTTTGCTTTCTTTCTTTTACGTGTTTCCTCCACACACTGCAGAATTTTAGGATAAATGAAATTAGCCTTCAATTTCTTACATTCCAGTGACCAGATTACAGGGTATTTACAAATGGCACATTTTTACTGACTCAGATACAGCCATTAAGCAAAGGTCACAAACTTCTGTAACTCTGAGCATAATAGAGGGAGCAAAAGGATATATATAGATTACAATGAGAGATAGAAGTAGTAAAGGAAAAAATGACAACAAAAGGGGAAAATTAAAAACATATATCATGGAGCATAAAAGTTTATAGTAGTTAGCTGTCCTAAATGAATAAAAAGCTTTTCTGGAAAAAAAAAAAGTCTACTGGAAATTAATTGCAAAAAGGAAACTAGAAAATTCACAATTACGTGGAGATTAAACAACATACTACTGAACAGCCAATAGTCAAAGAAGAAATCAAAAGGGAAATTAGACAATCTCTTGAGACAAATTAAAATGGAAATATAACAACCAAAAATTATGGCATGCAGCAAAAGCAGTTCTAAGAGGAAGCTTCATAGAGATAAACACCTACATTAAGAAAAAAGAAACATTTCAATCAAAGAATCTAACTATACACCTCAAGGAACTGGAAAAAAAGAAGAAACTGAGCTGAAAGCAGAAAGAAAGGAATAACAAAGATCAGAACAGAAATAAAGAAAGAGACTAAAAAGATAATTAAAAAGACCAATTAAATTAAGAGCTGATTTTTGAAAAGATAAACAAAATAGAAGAACACTTAACTAGATTTACCAAGAAAAAAAGAACGAGGACTCAAATAAATATAATCAGAAATGGAAGAGCAGACATTACAAGTGCTATCACAGAAACATAAAGGATTGTAAGAGACTACTATGAACAATTATACATCGACAAATTGGACAACCCAGAAAAAATGGATAAATTCCTAGAAACATACAATCTGCCAAGACTGCATCATTAAGAAATAGAAAATCTGGGGCTGGCCCCATGGCCGAGTGGTTAAGTTCGCGCGCTCCGCTGCAGGCGGCCCAGTGTTTCGTCGGTTCGAATCCTGGGCGCGGACATGGCACTGCTCGTCAGACCACGCTGAGGCAGCGTCCCACATGTTACAACTAGAGGAACCCACAACGAAGAATACACAACTATGTACCGGGGGGCTTTGGGGAGAAAAAGGAAAAAATAAAATCTTTTAAAAAAAAAAAAAGAAATAGAAAATCTGAGCAGACTGATTACTAGTAGGAAACTGAAATATTAGTCAAAAACCTTTCAACAAAGAAGAGCCCATGGCTAGATGGTTTCACTGGTGACTTCCATGAAACAATTAAAGAAAAATTAACACCAATTCTTCTCCAACTCTTACAAAAAATATAGGAGGAGGGAACACTTTCAAACTTATTTTATGAGGCCACCATTACCCTAATACCAAAACCAGACAAGAACACTACAAGAAACAAAAATTAGAGGCCATTATCCCTGAAGAACATTGATGCAAAAGTCCTCAACTAAATATTAGCAAGTTGAATTCAACAGCACATTAAAAGACTCATACACCATGATCAAGTGGGATTTATTCCAGGGATGCAAGGATCCATTAACATCCACAAATCAATTATCATGATGCACCACATTAACAAAATGGAGGATAAAAATCATATGATCATCTCAATAGGCACAGAAAAAGCATTTGATGAAATTCAAATTTCATTCATGATAAAAACTCTCAACAAGCTGGGTATGGAGGGAATAAACCTCAGCATACTAAAGACCATATGTGACAAATCCACAGCTAATATTATACACAGTGGTGAAAAGCTGAAAGCTTTTCCTCTAAGATCAGGAACAAGACAAGGATGTCCACTCTCACCACTTTTGTCAACACAGTACTAGAAGTCTTAAGAAGAGTAATTAGGCAAGAAAAAGAAATAAAAGGCGTTCAATTCAAAAAGGAAGAAGTAAAATTGTCTCTATTTGCAGATGACATCATATAGAAAACCCAATCATTCCACCAAAAAACTGCTTGAACTGATAAGTCAAACACCATATGATCTCACTCATAAGTAGAAGATGAAAACAACAACAAACAAACACACAACATTGCAGATCAGATGGGTGGTTACCACAGGGGAAGGAGGAGGAGGAACAGCAAAAGGGGTGATTAAGCTCACACGTGAGGGGAGAGACTATAATTAGTTTTCAGGTGGTGAACATGATGTAATCTACAAAGAATTCAAAATATATTATGACATACATCCGAAAATAAATAAATAAATTAAAATAAAATAATAAAAATAAAACAATAAACAAATCCAGGAAAGTTGCAGGATACAAATCAACATACAAGAATCTATATACTAATTTTGTATACTAATAAAAAACTATTAGAAATAGAAATTAAGAAAACAATTCTGGGGCCTGCCCCATGGCCGAGTGGTTACGTTCAAGCACTTCACTTCTGCAGCCCAGGGTTTCATCAGTTTGTATCCTGGGCATGAATGTGGCACTGCTCATCAAGCCATGCTGAGGTGGTGTCTCACATAGCACAACGAGTGGCACTCACAACTAGAATATACAACTATGTACTAGGGGACTTTGGGGAGAAGAAGAAGGGGAAAAAATGATTGGCAACAGTTGGTAGCTCAGGTGCCAACCTTTAAAAACAAAAACAGTTCTATTTAAATAACATTAAAAAGAATAGTTAGGAATACATTTAACCAAGGAGGTGAATGATTTGTATGCTGAAAACTATATGACACTGATGAAAGAAATTGAAGAAACCACAAATAAATAAAAAGATACTCCATGCTCAGGAATTAGAAGAATTAATATTGTTAAAATATCCATACTACCCAAAGAAATCTACAGATTCAATGTAATCTCTATCAAAATTCCAATGACATTTGCACAGAAAGAAAAAGCAACCCTAAAATTTGTATGTAATCACAAAAGACCCTGAATAGCCAAAGTAATCTTTAGAAAGAGGAACAAAGCTGGAAGCATCATACTTCCTGATTTCAAACTATAGTACAAAGCTATTGTAATTAAAATAGTATGGTATTGGATTAAAAACAGACACACAGCACAATGGAACAGAATAGAGCCCAGAAAAAAATCCATGCAGATAAGTTCACTTAGTTTATGACAAAGAAGCCAAGAATGTACAATGGGGAAAGGAGTCTCTTTAATAAATGGTGTTGGGAAAACTGGACAGCCATGGGCAAAAGAATGAAACTGGATCCCTATCTTACATGATAAGCAAACATCCACTCAAAATGGATTAGAGGCTTTAGAACTCAAAACTATAAAACTCCTAGAAGAAAACATAGATAGTAAGCTCCTTTATATCAGTCTTGAAAATGACTTTTTGGACTTGACACCAAAAGGCAACAAAGCAAAAATAAAAATTATGACTATATCAAAGTATAAAACGTATGCAAAGCAAAGAAAAACATCAACAAAATGGAAAAGAAACCTAAGGAATTAGAGAAAATATTTGCAAATCACATATCTGATGAATGATTAATATCTAAAATATTTGAAGAACTCACACAACTCAATAGCAAAAAAAAAAAAAAAGAATCCAAAAAAAGAGCAAAAGAATCTAATTAAAAAATGAGCATAGGAACTAAACAGACTTTTTGTTTTTTTTGCTGAGGAAAACTAGCCCTGAGCTAACATCTGCTGCCAATCTTCCCTTTTTTTTGTATGTCAGCTGCCACCACAGCAAGTCTACTGACAGATGAATGGTGTAGGTCTGTGCCTGGGAACTGAACCTAGGCTGCCAAAGCAGAGCATTCCAAACCTAAACACTAGGTCACTGGGGCTGTCCCTGAATAGACACTTTGAACAGACATTTTTACAAAGAAGGCATCAAAATGGTCAACAGTTACATGAAAAGGTACTCCAATAATCATCAGGAAAATGCAAATCAAAACTACAATGAGATATTACCTCATACCTGTTAGAATGGTTATCATCAAAAAAAAAAATAAGAGATAATGAGTGTTGGTGAGGATGTGGAGAAAAGGAAATCCATGCGCACTCTTGATAGAACTGTAAATTGGTGCAGTCACTATGGAAAACAGTATGGAGCGCCCTAAAAAATTAAAAATAGAACTACCATTTGATCAAGCAATCCTACTTTTGGGTATATATTCAAAAGAAATGAAAACAAGATGTACCCCATGCTCACTGCAGCATTATTCATATTAGCCAAGACGTGGAAACAACCTAAGTGTCAGTCATTGGAAGAATGGATGAAGAAAAGATGTGGTGTATATATACAATGGAATTTTATTTAGCCATGAGAAAGAAGGAAATCCTGCTATTTGTTAACAACACAGATGGACCTTGAAGACATTGCACCAAGTGTATTAAGCCAGACAGAGGAAAACAAATACTTCAAGGTATCACTTATAGGCGAAATCTAAAAAAAGTCAAGTTCATAAAAATAGAGAGCAAAAAAGTGTTTTCCAGGTGGTGGGAAGTGGGAACTATAGGGAAAGATTAGTAAAAGGGTACAAAATTCAGAAGATCTGTGGATCCGATGTAAGACATAATGACTATATTTGTTAACACTATATTGTATAATCGAAATATTCTAAGAGAATAGAACTTAAATATTCTCACACAAAAAAATTGAGGGAAGCTATATATGTGAGATGATGGATGTGAGAAAAAAGATTAGTGTAAATACTTCAGGATTCTAGGAGAATATTAGCATCCTTATTAGAACAAGATGTTTTAACCCCTCTTAAAAATATTCATACAAGTATTATGCTAATTACTTATTGTTTTTATTATTTTTGTAAAGCAAGTCACATAAGTAATAAAAATTTCCAAATGAATAGAAATTACATGGTATTAACTTCTAAATGATTTTTTATTTGAGACTTTCCATTCATTTTAATGAGTCCTAATGTTACAGGCTCTTAACATCAGCCCCGATATCAGTTCTCTCACATTGAACCCAGCGTATATGGGGTTAAAACTAAAACACACCACCCCCTTTCCTGCTTCTCTAGCTCCACTCACATGTAAATACCTGTTTCTTTAAACTTTGACTCTTTGAGCTTTACAAGTAAATGGGAGTTACAAATTGTCAAAAGCCCAGGTGGCCTGGTGTTGGAGGCACACTAAAGTTTAGCTAATCATGTGTCCTTGAAGTTTGCCAAGAAAGCCGCTGTCTCAAGAATATCAAGGAGCGGAGCCTTGCCAGACCACAACTCCTCGCTCCAGGCGTTCGAATCCGCCTCAAACAAAAGAGGAGACAATGGCGAAGGACGCCCACCTGCCATCCTCCTATCTCACCATGGCTCCCGCCTCGCCACAAGCAGCCCCTCAAGGCCAAACGCAGGCTGGTGGGAAAACACCGACCTGCACAAGCTACATGCGCCCTCTCCCCTACCCAAAACCCCAAATAAAAATCCCTACCCATCCCTCATCGGGGAGCTAGAAATTTTTGAGGCATGAGCCCTAGCTTTGCTCCCTATGCCTGGCATAGTAAAAACCTTTCCTCTTCCACTGAAGACTCTGTTTTCATTATTTGGATTGGCGTTGGGTTCAGAGACCGAACTTTCGGTTACACTAATACAGAGATTCTGACTATAATGATCTTCGCTATTAAATCAGTAGTTCCCCACGTATGTTTTCAAGAACACTAGAGTCTGGCGAAAGGTCTATAGGAATTCTGTAATACACAATTTCTATGATAAAACATCTTTGGGAAGTGGCACAATACAAAGAAATCACAGTTTGTATTAACGAAGCAACAATCATTAGAATCCCCGTGGTAAAGAAAGTTGGTCTTACATAAGGAAAAACAGTAACAGGGACTTCTGCTTCTAGCCAGTATTGAATAACTGGTAATGGACTAACCCTATGTCCGTTAAAAACAAAACCAGGGGCCAGCCTGTGGTTGACTGGTTAAAGTTCTATGCACTCTGCTTTGGCAGCCCAGGTTCAGGTCCCAGGCGTGGACCTACTCCACTCATCAGCCATGCTCTGGAGGCATCCAATATACAAAATAGAGGAGGATTAGCACAGATGTTAGCTCAGAGAAAATATTCCTCACCAAAAACAAACAAACAAAAACCCTAAAAAAACAAATCTAAGAAAATTAGACAAACAACATAAAGAAAATCTCTTCACAGATGTTAGACAACATACAGCACAGAGCTCGAATTTTTAAAGAAAAAACATGAAGTATATTCTACAACTTCCAGGCTTTCTTTCTGGAGATACTTTTCAGATCAAAGTTCACGGAAAGGGAATCCAAACACAACAAGAAGTTCTTGCTGATATAAGGAAGGCTAACACGGTTAGAATTTGTAGGGCTATGGGCCATAAAGGTGGTGGCTACATAAAAAAGATATACCCAGAAATTTTAAAAGGAGTTCACTTAAACCTCTGGCTGAATATTAGCTAAACATACAAAGGTTGCATCTATGAAGTCAGACAGAGAAACTTATGAGTAAAGACCCACAAGGGAACTATAAACTGAACTAATGTCTGAGCTCATAATCTCACACTCACTGAGACATGTTTGAGATCTCACAGTCTCAAAGACACTTCATTGAACAGCCCAAAAATTCAGTGGACACCTTGGAAATGCCATGCCATGCCTAAAACAAATAACATGCCTTAATTTAAACTCTTAGAGACATAAGCCTACTCTAGATGTGCGCTAGCAAAATATAAAATCAAACTTCAAAAAGATTAAAGTATTGGCAAGCAAATTAGTGGCTTGCCAGAACAAAACTGACTACTAAAGGAAGACAGCAGAATCAACAACATTCAAACTGTCCAGCATTCAATCAATAATTACTGAAAAATCTGACCTATATTAAGTACAAAAATCAGTCAATAAAAACAGAACCAGAAATTACATGGATGATTGAATTATCAGACAAGGACTTAAAAGAACTTCTATAAACATGTACAAGTATTTAAACCAAAACATAACACAGGAATGAGAAAAATGGAAACTATAAAGAAGTTTATAACTACTTTCCATCTTCTTAAGATGGAATCTTAACGTCTGAAAGTATATCTGACTTAATTAACTTATTAGAGATTAATTTTTCCCCCAAGACAGAACTTGAAAATATGGCAATAGAAAATATCTAAACTAAAACATAAAGAGAGAAAAAAGAGGCTGAAAAAGATTAGTCTCAAAGATCTTTGGGTAATATTAAGCAGTTTAGCATATAGGTATATATAATTGGAGTTTCCTAAAGATGAGGAGGGACAGATAAATAAAATAATAGCTTAAAAATTTCCTGATTTAATAAAAATATAAACCCAGAAATCCAAGAAACTTAATGAACCCTAAGCAGCATTATACAAAGACACATCATAATCAAATTGATGAAAACTTAACAAAGAAAAAATACTTTACTGTAAACAAAGAAAAAAGACACATGACAAATAGGGGAAAAAATTAAAATGACCACTGAATACTCAGAGACATGAAAAGTAATTTTTAGTGTGTCAGAAAGTAATCATACTAGAATTCCATATACAGAGAACATATGTTTCAAAAATTATGGTGAAACAATCCCACTTAATGGCGGGCAAAATTTTAAAGTATACAGCACTATTTCCACAAGAACTTCTTTCAGATGAAGGAAAATGTTATGTGATGCAAATTAGTCAAAGTTATATTTACCCATATGTGCAAATATAAAATATTTTTATGTTTTTAAATTTTCTAAAAAATAAGTGACTATTTTGATAAAAATAATGGCAAGATATTGAGTAGTATTTGTCTTATTTGGAATTAAAATATGTGACAGTAGTAATATAAAAGAGAAGAGAAATGGAAATACACTGCTATATTAACAAATGGTGTAGCATTACTTAGTAGTAGATTATAAATTCAAAACACATTTGTAAACACTATAGCAACTAACACACCATAAAACAAAGTGATTTAACAAACATCAATAGAGAAGATAAAACGGGTTAGTAAAGGCATTCAAGTAATCCCAAAGGAAAAAACAAAAGACAAAAATGAGAACAAAATACATAAGGCAAATAGAAAAGAAATAGCAAGATGTAGACTGAAATCCAACATCCATAATTATATTAAATGTAAATGAACTAAATATACAAACCAAACAGGAAAAGTTGTCAGACTGAAATAAAAGGTATCCGATTGTATACTATCCACAAAAAAACACGCTATGAAAACACATCCAACAAAAAAAGGAGCAACCCATTTCACATGCAACAACTTGGAGGAGGCTTTGAAATAGTTCTTAGTGAAAATATCCAGACACAATTTATGCATAATGTGTGTTTTCATTGATATAAAGTTCTAGAAGAGGCAAAACAATCATATCAATAATTGTCTGTGGCAGCTGTGAAGAGTGGAATGTATTGCAAAGGAGCATAAGGGAATGCTTTAGCATGATGGAAATATTCTATATCTTGATTGGGGTAACGATTACAGTGGGTTATACAAGCACATCAAAATGTACACTTAAAATAAGTGTTTCATTTCATGTAAACTATACCTTGATAAAGTTCATGAACAAAGAGAAACAAATTAACAACCAGAAAAACTGGTGGAGAGTAAGAAATCAATTAAATATTGAATTTTTTCTCCAATTCATCAAAGCAATTAAGCTGGAAACCAAAGAGCCATTTGTGACAATTGACCTAATAACCAATTTATTAAGATCTGAAGTAATGAGTTTGAAATTATTTTAATGACACTAGAACAAATAGTTTACTCCATATACGAGATCCCAAGGTGTATCTACTAATTATTTCTATGTAGTCTATGTTCTTGATAATATATATAGTTTCACTTCTGCATAAGAGCTAGTATACATCTGAGTGTATGGTTCTCTGATTTCTCAGTAATATTGCCTTCCAGAAATCATGAAACATTGATTTATACCGTGAATATTTTTTTTATGCCAAAGTTAAAGTGTCAGATGATTTTGTGTTCATGGAGGCCAATGGGCTTCAAATTAGATAGGTGATATATAAAGGTGCCTAAAAATCTTTAAGCACTTGAACTTCCAAGGTCCACTGCTATGATATGTGCTTTTTAAAACACAAATAAAATATCATTTTCTTTAGTCTCTTATCTTAAGTTACGAAACTAAATCTGAGAATGAATTGTAATATTTACATCAGCATGTGTGTTACCTGATAGGGAGGAGAAGAGTTAAAATCTATAAACATGATCTAAAAGACAGCTGATATTCTTGCAGACAGAATCAATTTTAAGACTTAGAAAGTAATATCATAAAAGAGGAGATAACTTTTTTTGCAGGATATTTTAAATCATCGTAAAAAATGAAAATTATTAACAAGTAAAAAAGAAATAATATAACACCTATGAATTAGGAAAGGATCTGGAGAAAATCCACAATGAAAGCAAAG
Source organism: Equus quagga (assembly GCF_021613505.1). Classification (NCBI taxonomy): domain Eukaryota; kingdom Metazoa; phylum Chordata; class Mammalia; order Perissodactyla; family Equidae; genus Equus; species Equus quagga. The sequence goes on from NC_060267.1 coordinate 41,195,323, forward strand.
ACTATTAAAAAGTACAAATAAGTCTAGATAAAAAGAATGTACTAAAGAAGCTTAAATTTAGTATTTTATTTAAAGTTCAGATTCAATTAAGAATAAAACCTGTACAGATCCTGAAAAGAAAATCTATAAGCAGGGTAAATATGAGACATAGTAATAGAATTATCTGAGTATTGGATATGGGGAAAACAAAACCATAGTTTATAAATGTACTAATTTATATATTGATAATTAAACACATTACAATTAGACTCAGTGGAGACGTACAGAGCAATCCTTTATGATCCAGAGCAGAGTTTGACATACATGGACCCACATTTCTTTTTGTAAATAAAATTTTCTTAGAAAACACACATGCCTATTCATTTATATTTTGTCTATGACTGCTTTCATGCTATAAGCATAGAGTTGATTTAGTTGTAACACAGATCATATGATCTTCAAAACCTAAAATGTTTAAAATCTGGCCCTTCAGAGAAAAACTTTGCTAACTCATGGTATAGAAAATAAAAATAGATTTGAAAGGAGATCTATTTCCAACAGTGATACCATTAGATAGTCGCACTAAAGAATTGTGGTTGCTCTTCATGTGGTATTTAATCCTTATGTTGGTGAGAGAAACAATGAGCAAGGTTATCAAGAGATATTCTTTGTTGGTAGTGGAAGAATGGAGGAGGAGAAAGAGAGAGAAAGAGACAGAGATTGATTTATTTTAAGGAATTAGCTCATGTCATTGTGGAAGCTGGTATGTCCAATATCTACAGGGCAGGCTGGCAGATGGGAGACTCAGGGAAGAGTTGATGTTTCAGCTGAGTCCAAAGGTGATCTGTTGGCAGAATTCCTTCTTCCTTGGGGAGAGATCAGTCTTTTTTATATTAAGGCTTTCAACTGATTGGATGAGGCTCTCCATGCTGCTTCTAAGGTTAATATTATTCTCACCTGGGTGGGGTTGGGGGCAGTGGACATGAGTTACTAAGTTATTGATTCCCGTGATCTATCCTTGGAGGATATTATTCATTTGGTCTAGAGTGAGATCTTGAGTATTTCTTTAAATTTCCAGGTGCTTCACATAGCCTGCCAGAGTCAAGAACTATAGGGTTAAGCAAAGTTTTATGACAGGATACTTCGCAGCCTTTAAGTTGTTCCAATGCATTTTGATACAGGCTTATGTTGGAGTATGTTTCATTCACAGTTTACCAAATGTATTTTACCAGTGAAACTTTATTTTTACATGATCTGTTGACCAATGTTTTCTAAAGTAGGTTGAGATCTGCTGCTCTAGCCCAACACTCTCGTGTACCAAAAAGATGATGAAAGATCAAGGAAATTAAGTCATTGCCCATAGTCCCACATCTTAATAATAGCAGAATAAAATCTGAGATGAGTCTCCTTTCTTTGTCTGGTTCACTTTCCCTTTTCTTTATGAAATAACTTAATATTACTCCTCCTGACTCTCCATTCAAGTTTCATCTGTGTCTAGATAGCTGCAGTCAGAATCATTGTACATTTAGATGGGGAATTCTTCATTGCCATGGTGGGTACAGAGTGTACTTTGAATGCACTGTGACAGGAAATAATTTGTCTCTCTCATTACTATACCCTTTAAAACACCACTTTAGGTGCCTGAAAGTCAGATTCCTAGTCAGTGTTGACTGTTGAGCCTCTGACAGAATGACAGTCCAGAACTGGTTAATCAGAGGGAGTCAATGATGTAAAGGGGACAGTCACCACTCTATTAGTGTTCCCATAAGGAGGCTAAGAAACTCTACCCACGATTCTTGGAGAAGTTTTATAAGAACTAAGGCAAGTTTTATCATGCTTTTAAAATAAAACATTTTAAGAAGTACAAATAATGATAATTCATGGCCCAAATATTCTCTTCATTGCTGCAGGAAGATAGGAATTTTCATCTGAGATATGACAACATGATGGTCAGTGTGATTCATTATGGGGTATCCAAAATAAGTTCCCGATAACATTCACAGCAGCAAAACTTGTAACCCAATTACTTAAAATATAAATTCCATCTGATACAAGTTTATTACTAAATTAATTATCCCTCTCACTTGTACTCAGTATGATTTCTTGAATTAAAGAGAAAAGGATAGATTTTCCAAGTCAGTACATGTGAGTTTGTTACACATGTGATTGTCATCCTTTATATGTGTAGCTAATAAAAGATGGAGAACTACCTCATAGAGGAGGTGCTGACAACTTTTCTTTTGGACACATTCCTCTCAATCTATTTACTTGTGAAATTTCATACACACACTCACACATGTCAAGCCCACCACACACACAGGCCCACATCCACAGTCCCACACACACATCACAGAATCTAAAATTATAAATTGCCAACACGGTCTCCCTATCTCTGAAATATTTCATTCTAGAATGTAAATCCTATTTTAAAAAATATATATATTCCTTAGGGCATAGATTTTTTTAAATACCAAATAAATCCACAAAAGAATTAAGATGACCAAGAACAAGCCAGTATAAAACCAATGGAGTCTCTTTTCAGAATAAAGCAGGCATAGTGTGGAGTCAAAGATATGTATTCTGCGGTATTTACAGGGATACTAGAAGGCCCCTTGATGACCTAGACACATTTTTCAGAGTGCTTCAAACATCTGCTACTTCAGTAATAACGTGTTTCGTTACATTTCACTAAGTAGCAAAGAGTTCTAGAGCACCTCAAAAAGAGAAAGGATTGAAAGCTGATGATCCAAATTCTGGTGTGGGACCAAGTTTGTTTTTATAGAAAAGGTTTTTTTTCCCCAAATTAAAAAATCATAGGCTTTTAATATTAACATTAAAAAGTGAGAAATTAGTGCATGAACAAGGCAGCCTGAATATTCTCTCACCACATGGCTTTACAAGGCCAAAGCTAAACTTAGTGCACCCCATATATGAAGATAATTTGTAGATTTTCTAGAGAGCTTCAGCCTTTATGTTGCTGAAGCCAGAAGCATTGTACCTGCAGTTTCAAAGACAACCAATGCCTGCATAGATATTGATCTAAATCACTTTGGTCTGGTAATATTATTTCTCTTGTGATATGGTTTAACTTTTTACCATAAGGTGGTTTCACTCCAACTTGGAATACATCCAATGTTCAGATGGCTAAAGGGAAAAAAGTACTGAAGAAGCTACTTGCACCTACAGGCTACACCTACATGTTAAACTCACTGCACAGTCAGCTTGGGTGAAATTAGAGAGAAAACTGCCCAAGCATGTCAAATGTTTAAGCTGTAAGACCCTGGGTGGAATGAAACAAAAGAGGAAGGAATTCAAGGGTGCTTTAGCATAATCAAGCTGGCTCATGCCACTGAAGGCACAGCTGGGATTGAGGGCTTACTGCTGTGAGGAAACTTGTAATTGTATTCCAGTCCCACAGTCACCAGTGGACATGTGGGGTGTGTGTACATGTGTGTTTTAAATTTTCCTGCTAAGAAAGCAAAGAGAGAGAACAAATAAATACTACAGAGAGTAATACATTTCTCATTCCTTTTTTTATAAATGTGTAATATCTTAAATATCTCTGCTCCCCACTCCTTCAACTTCACTTTTGACCTTCTTACCTAAGGCTACTTGATGCCCATCACCTTAAGACCCTTTCACTCAATCTGAAAGCCTCTTAGAGTATTCCAAAAGTGCATTGGAATGTAGTAATACTATACTTGAAATGTCTTATTTTTTATGCAATAGACCCAATGAAAATGAAAATTTTTTGTTTGTACTTAGTGTCTTCAGTGCTGGGCAGAGGTGCCATCCAGCAATGCAAAGCGCTGGATTTAAACCTGGGGATTAAGAAAGCAACATTCTGCTTCATTTCCCTACACTCCCAGGGACCCATTTTAATGGCTTTTCAATCCATTTCTCTTTGATGATTTTGCCATTTTGTAAAACTGACTGACAGTAAAGTAAGATTCATGAGAAGAGACTTTGATGGTACTTTTTGGAAATAAAAACCTATTCATAGGATCTAACACCCACTGATCACATATTTACTTACCAGATACATTTATGCCTATTGCAGAAATAGGAGTTAGAACTAGGTAGGTGAAGGGTGCAAAAAATTATACACTTCAACAAAGAGAGATAAATATTATCCGAACTTCATTTCAAAATTTAAAAAAAAATAAGACACAAGGCTACAAGAACAAACAAGCTCCACATTAAACATTCCTGCAGAATATTGCCATGCTATTTGGCCTACTCTAACCCAATTTATACCAAAACGGTCAGTGCTTTCTAATACTTGCGACAATGTTTATCTAAACATTCAATGTCATTTATGTTATATATTAATCACTGTTGGTGGCCTAGTGGTTAAGCTTCGACAGTCTAATGACTGCAACCAGGGTTCCTTTCCCATCAGGGACCCACGCCACCCGTCTGTCAGTTGTCATATGGCGGCTGCGTGTCGCTGTGATGCTGAAAGCTATACCAGCGGTATTTCAAATATCAGCAAGTTTACCCATGGTGGACAGGTTTCACTGGAGCTTTCAGACAAAGACGAGGAAGAAAGACATGACCACTCACCTCCCAAAAAATGGGCCATGAAAATCTTATGAATAGCAGCAGGGCATTGTCTGATATAGTGCCAGAAGGTGAGAGGATGGCGCAAAAAGAGCAGGCAGGGTTCTGCTCTGCTGTATACAGGCTCACCAGGAGTCAGAATCAACTTGATGGCAGTAACAGCAATTAATCACTGTAAAAAAGGTATGATTAAAAGAATGCTTTTCTATAATTTTCCAGTACTATTCACAGATATTCCACACTCTTATAGATATACTCATGTTTTGACCCTTTGCCCTAAGCCTGAGATATGATCATTAAGGGATTAGTATAATTCCTAGTGTGGTTGGAGTTATTCTTCTCCCTTTCAATTAGCAGAGCTACCCATGACACTCTGTATGAAAACTTTTGTGCTAGAGAAGTAAATGTGACATAAATAGTTCAAATTGTTTGGATAATGATGCATCTCTAGGAATGGATTTTATTCTAGAAGTTTCGTTTTTACTAGGCAGATATGAGTTTAAACTCTGACTCTAGGTTAAGCAGTTGTGAGAAGTTGGGCACATTATTTAAGTTTTCAGTGTCTCCGTTTGCATATTGGTAAATGTTACCTACTTCATGAAGTTGTTGTGAATTTGAAAAACTACATGCCAACCATGAAAATTATAGCTGCTGGCACACAATGAGAACTTAATTAATTTGAGTATTTTTAATTCATTGTTATCATGACACTATTGTAATTATTCTGAGATGCTTACTAATTTAAGAAATATTTAATCAGTTTATTTATCCACTTCTATATAGTCTGATTAATATGTAATAAATGCTTAGGACACGTTTGTACAAAATATATTACATACTAATATAGTAATATATGTAACTTCTCAACTTTCTCTTCCTTCAAAGACTAGAATCTCAGTAATTTTTCTTAGAAGTTGTGCATTAGGTTGAACGAACTAACAGGAGTTATTTAAAACCCTTATATATATTTAAAGCCAATGAACCAGTTAATTATTGTTTTGCAGCCAAAAGTGCTAATAATTTTTTCAAATGACTGATTTATGTTTGAATTTTTGAAATTAAAAAATAATTAGTTAAGGATTTAGTTGACATGAAAACATCTCACATGCATTCACATGTCTAAACCCAAAGCAGTACTGCCTATAGATTAAGCAACTGATTTTGATAAAGGACAGACCTGGTTCTAATCACGACTCTATCACTTACAAACTAGTGGTTTCAGAAAAAAAAATTGTTTGATTCCTCTTCTGTAAGGTGGGGATAATACTGGCAACAGTCTGATAGTGTTTCCATGAGGATTGCTTAGCATATTTTAGCTGATAATGTGTTTGATAAATCTTATTGGTTGTTGTTGTTGCTATTGTTATGTGTATGATACATCAATCTACCTAAAGTCACATGAAAACAGAAAAACAACACTTAAAACTTTGATTTAAAATTACATTTAAATCAATGAAATTTCTTAACTGTACACTAAGAAATGTACTATAATTATGATCTCTTTTAATTTTCTTGGTATACTTTTACTATACCATTGCATTAACTTTTTGCTTTACAGATTTAACTATGGACTTTGGACAGCTGGACAATTCTTATTTTCTTGATTTGACAAGTTAAGTGTCAATAAAACGTCTGAGCAGGTCTATACTTAAAAGCTATCTATCTCTTCAGTTATTACCAAAACTTACTTTCCACTTCTTTATTTCTCTCTTTAGTATGTATTTGCATATGATGTCTGTTTTTTTTTCTAAATTCCCTGTCTCCCCCACCAGGATATAAGCTGTGTAACGAAAGGGAAATGTTTTGTCCAACTGATATGTTCCCAGAACTTAGGCTATTGCCTGGCACTTAGTATGTTAAATAATTATTTGTGGAATGAATAAATGAATGAATGAGATAATCATATATAATTGACTTAGTTAATAGAAAAAGGGCTAAATAAAAAAGGAGAATTTTCATCTGTATGTATTATTGCTCGTTGTGCTGCCACCTTTACTTTTGAGTAGCAGATACATACTTTCTTTCAAAAACACTTAAAAAAATAAGCTTGTCACAGTTTTATTGTAAAAATATCTCATTTATATTTGAAAGAGAGAAAAATATTCACAATGCCATCACACCATGTAGAGATAATAATAGCTAATACCATTTACTACCATATTGCTCAGTGCCTGGCCTTGTGCTGAACACATTGCATAGTTAATCTATTTTAAACCCCATAAAATTATAAGGTACAGATCGTTAGCACCATTTATTATATTAGAAAACTGGGATACAGATACAGTAAGTAATCTCCCAAAGGCATATAGTTAAAGTGGTAAGGCTAGATTCCAAACCTAGAATGTTTGAAAATCGTAGCTCTTAATCCTATACTATATTGCTAAAACATTTTTGTCTATTTTACACATATGCAGACTGTTCCATGTACTTGATTTTAGGTATTTTGTGGTTTCTTATACTGTTTTTATGACACTAATTCTAAGCAGCCCCTTATGCATTATATTTTCTTCATAATTTCATTTTTAAATTGATGAATAATATTTATTTAACAATTCCCTTTTTTGGTGGACACAGATTATTTCCCTTGTTTTAGTATTGTAGGGAAGCATTAATTAGTTTATCATGATAGTATGATAGAAACAAGATTGTTCAGTACAGTAGAAAGGTAAGAACATTTTTAAAACCTTAATTTCTGTTGCCAAATTTTTTCAAAATAGGTAAATTTTTACTACAAAAACATTGTTTATAATGCTCATTTTAGATGCCCTTGCTTGTCTTTTGGCATTAACATTTTCTTTAAATTCCATTTTGAAGGAAAAGATAATGTCTCAATATTTTAACTTTTATGTTTAACATGATTTTTGCATCTTTAATTACTATTTTCTTTTTTGTGAATTGCCTTTTATGTCCTTTCCCCACAGCTTTCCTGTCACAGTTGTCATTTATTTTCAATTTAATTTATAACCTTAACATTTTTCCAGCATATAGATTTAAAAATTTTAATCCTAGCCTAATTCTGGCTTTTAATTTTGTGTATTGTATTTGCTGATATATTGGAGACAGCCTCATGCAGTTACATTTATTATTTTTTCCTGTGCAATTTCTTACATTACTTCTATACTTAAAAATTCTTCCCTGGGATAAAATCAATTCTTCTACTATAACTTATGTCTAGTACATTTAATTATTCAAATAATAGGATATCTCTTTTAGTATAAATATAAAATTATCGTCACTAATTAACTAATTGTCACATCACCATTTATTGATTTATATTTCTATTCCCTGATGAATTTTGAAGATATCTTCTTTGCACAATTTTGTATATGTGGTTTCTGCTTCTGTTCTTTTGATCTTCCTTATAATTAGTACCTTATTATTATTATTACAGTTTTGTGTGATTTATTATCTAGTAGAGATTGTCTTTTATTTTTACTCTTTTTTTCAAAATGCTAATGACTGGCCTCATTAAGTTAATTTTCCAGATGTGCTCTAGAATTATTTTGCCAAGAACCAAATCATCTTTACTAAGGTTTTAATCAGAATTGTATTCAATATATACTCTAATGAAGAAGAATTGACACCTTTAAAATATTCAGAATGTTTTTGTGCTTTTCAGTAAGATTATATAGTTTTGTTCATATTGCTTTTGATCTTTTGCAAGATTTGATCTGTCTATATCATGCTGAAATATATTTTCAAGGTACAAGCTGGAACCAAATTCAAGCAGTGGTAACACAAAGTCTCATAACCATGAATGTTACCTCATAACTATGAAAGTTATAAAACCTAGGATTCAATTAAATATCAATTTATCCATATGGTAAACCACACATAAGCACCTTACCCTCCTCACTCACTCATTACACCCACATGCACACATGCACACACAGACACACAAGCACACAAACACATGGTTGTATACATTTATTGGTTTAGACCCAAATCTATAAAACAGAAATCATTTTAGTTTCATTGCTTTTTTTCAAACCCCCATGGAAACAGGCAGGGTATCAATTTTAAACAATATTTAGTAGACATGAGTTTTGTCATGCCAAAGTGGAGTGTAGGCTATAGGATGTGGTTTGAATCCTAGTCTCGCTTTTACTAGGATGCCCTTGAGCAAGTATTTAACGTGTATAACTCAAGTTTACTCATCAGTAAAAGTGGCAAAATAATAAAAATTAACTTACAGGATTGTGGGAAGGATTAAGCGAAGCGATACTCGTAAAGGTTTTTAGACCAGAGTCCGGAATCTGGTCAATGTTTGATTCAGGGTGGATATTCCCACGTAAATGTGCGCATATAGAGAAGAGAAGGGGTTGCAAAAAGTATAAAACCTTTCTTTTAATTTACAATTCTAATGACTAACCTAACTAAGAAAACATGCAGATAGCTATCAAAAAGGGTAATAAGATGAAATGTCCTTTTGCAACGAGTTTTTTAAAGAACATAGCACATAATTCTATCACCGTGAAAAGAGAACGTATAGAAAATTTTTGCTCTGAGTATTTTCTATGTCTCCTCCTACTTGATCGAGTGTTACCTGTTGGGTTTAAGGCAGGGAGAACCTTTAACTATCAAAGACTCATAGGCACAGAAAAACTCATGGCCACGAGAAGGTTACAACTTAGAGTAGCCACATAGTTTTTCCAACTTTTGTCTAATTTTACAAATGAGGAGTGGAATCCTGAGATAAGATTCTCTGAACTTTCTGGATATGTATCCCATTAAAGAAAAGAAATACATTTTAAAATTACTTTTAAAAATGCCTACTTAAATATATTTACACATATATTTGCAAGTGCCTATGCATAACTGCACTAATAAAATATACGGATTATAAAACATAAGCTGAAGTATAGTTTAAAAAGAAAAGAATTATTTTAGGTGACTTTCAAATCATCATGCTTCATAGCATTGTTAGTTAATAACTCACTAAAACATACACTTAGGATGAGAGTCATTGTTAATGATAGTGGATTCAAATGCATACTTCCAATAGACTGAGATATTTATAAAAGAATTAATTCAAGAATTTTGGGATTTGATTAAATCATTATTTTTTCTCCTTGTTTCTGTTTTTAATCTCTTATGTGGGTGTCAAGGAACTCACATTCAAAGTAGAGGCATGTCAGTTCTTCTATTTTCTTCTTTTTCTCTTATGCTTAAATACTTAATGGTATCTTATTTCTCCGCTGTCTTGCTAAAGATTTTCCGCAGGCATGTTTGTATTTTGTGAAATTTTTTTAGTTAAAACTATGTGCTATAACCCGCAAATTTAAATTGGGACAAACAAATAGTTATCAGCTGAAATCTGTTAAAAGTGAACTGAAGAATGAAAGAACCCTAATAACCTTGGCCCCCAAATGTGAGGGATGTCCATTCTTCACTTGTGTACATTATGTCTGACATTCTAGCCAAATGAAGTTGCCAGTGCCAGTCCAGTCCTTATGTTAAAAATTAGGAATGCTAAACTTTTTATTGCTCAAAAATGGTGAACCTATTTATTAGTTAAAAATAAATCTTAGCTAAAAGTAGAAGTTTTTATGTTTCCTTTCCAAACCATAATAAAGCATTGCATATCCCACAACACTAAAAATTAGTTAAATTGTTTATTTACTCTAGGCCAATCCTCATAATGTTGAAGTTTTTAAGTTCCATAATTTGCATGAAGATTTAGAAATTAAGAAATTCGAGCTATGGGTGACATACCTCCACTAGTCGCCTGTGTGTGTCTGACTAGCACGGGGAATGACATGGCAGATGGGAGCAGAGATCCCCCATTCTGCCCTTCTTCCAGAAGCTTTTCTCACCTCCAACTCCTCATCTCCATTAAAACATATTCAAACATAATTAGTGTAATGTTAAAATGGAGGAAATTTTGTAATTGCCAGTTGTTCTGTAGCCATGGTTACATCAAAGATTTATAGCAAGTAACTCCAGGCTGGGCACGATCACGCAGTTAGCAGAACAGCAGTAAGAAAATGTTTGCGTGCATGTGCAGGTGTGCTGACATGAATGTTTGCCAAAAAAAAAAAAAAACGAAAGAAAGAAAGAAAGAGAATATTCGGTGACATTTAAGGTGCTAATATCTGGAAGTCAACCTTTAATTTGACAGCTTTTAGTGCTAGTTAATTTCATTCATCCAGGCGAGGTGTAGGAAATTTGCAGCACCTTTAAATTATCACGTTTTTCCACACTGCCTCAGGCCTATGTGGAATACCTGAACCATACATTTTTTTTTTACCTTTTTTTTCAGGTCAGTTGAAGTAAAACTTTCATTCCCTTTCTCAGACAATTAATCTTTAGCTAATTGAAGCAGGGATGCTGCAGGATGGGTTTCACTGGGGCCTGTAAATCTCATTTAGCAAAGTGAATTCCAGGCACATGCTGCACCTAATGATGTGACAGGTGGACTGCACCGCAAGACAGCAGCCTCGGAAAAGTTGATTCTCATTAGACCCGCAGAGTCCTGCAGTCAGTTTTCTGATGGCTGAAGAACACTAATCGCATCTGTTTGCTACTGGGGTGGGGTGGGAAGAGGCAGGGAAGTTGCAGGGGGCAGGGGGCAGGTTGTGAAGGGAAGAAAAAAAGAGGAAGGGGCAAAATTCTCTTCTATTCCTTCATGAGTTAATATCCTTGACTCCTGCCCAAAAACCCAGCAGGTCTACCTCCCACCAAGCGATCAGCCTCCGTTCTGCTGACTCCAACAGGGTGCACCCTTTTTCTAATTAACTAAAATGGCTATGGAAAGCAAAGGAGGCCTTGTGTTGGGTGAACCAATTATTTTGAAGGGTATTAAGTCATCAGATTTACTTTTATCTTGATTGCATTGTGGAAATCGTGCATAATTAATGGTGGGAGCTTATTAGGAAAATGATTAGGCAAATTACACAGGTGTCGGATGCATTTTTTATGATAAATTTGCTAGAACAATCCTGCAATTCCATCTGTTCAGTTCACATCAGAATGTCACTCTGAAGAAATTAATGGTGCAGAGTTATACAAAGTTACTGGAGGCTCTGGTTGCAGATTTAGGTGAGACATGTATAAATATATAAATATAAATATATAATACCCAGCAATTTAGTAATAAGTGTTTGATGTTACAGTTCAATAAATTTCCTATTTAATCTTGAAAGTAAATGATAGTCAGATGGAAACAAAGAAGCAGAGCAAATGTAAATCTTATCTCATCAGTTTGATGTGTATGTAAATAAAAATAATTACAAGCTATAATAACTCTTTGCTTTGCTTGATGACTGCAGATGAGCTACCAACTCACTAGGAGTATGAAATCCTTGCATTCAGTCCCCAAACATCCAACCTTACTTGCAGCCATTCCCAATTTCCAGTTTCCTTTCAGTTTCAAATGGAATCACTTTACCAGTTACAATTTTTCAGAAGCCTTTCTGTAAGTAGTATATCTGGTATAACCATATAAATTCCCAAATGAATTCCAGAAGGAATTCAAGGAAGAGAATGGATAGGAGCTCTCACTCCACCTGGTCATTTGTTAGCTGGGATCAAATCATGCTCATTCTCACCTATTTATATATGATCAAATAATGTCATGTATTAACTCCTCTAAACGTCCTTATAGCATGAACTCATGTAAATCTCTGATCTAAAATATGAGGTCTAGTAATATTTAGATATAGTACAATATTAAGTATCAATAAGGGCAATATACTTCAGCGTGTTGTTTTAAGAAATGTCAGGCCTAGTTTCGTTGTCATGCCACAAAAAAGTAGTCAATTTTTAAACAGCATCCAAAACTTGTACATACACCAAGACATCAGAAAATGCTTATAGCTTAATTGATTAGTAGCACTGCTCTAAATAGCTGATCACTCTTGCTGTTACACAACATCATGAAAAGAACTATTTGGTCTCTTCAAATTCCAAAGCAAGCCAGAAGAACGGTTATGAATGTTGACATTGCGGATTGCCCAGCTGTGTCATTCACGAGAGCAGCATTTTTGAGTTATAAAGAGAAGATGCAAGGTGATCCAGGCTAATAGAAAAAACCAACCTCTCTATTCCATCTATACTTTGTTTCAGCTGGATATTTTCAAACGTGTTACACAGGTGTATGATTTTCCTATAAAATGCTGAAACTCTACATGATAAAAACTGAACTCATTGACACTACTTCCAAAATGGTTCCCACACTTACATATACGAATTCTTTAACAAATACCATTATCTCCCACCTAATTAACCAGACTTGAAATTTGAAAACCATCTCTTTTCTCAGTCTTACTCCAGTGTCCAATTACCACCAAGTCCTGTCATTTCTGCATCTAGAATATCTTTCGCTCTCCACACTGATATTACCTTAATTCACAATCCACTGTTTTTCACTTGTATTAATTTGATATCCTCCAAACTTTTGCCTTTGCGAGTGTTATTACCTCTGCAAGGAATGCCCTTCCTTAACGTTCTGCTACCTGAATATTCTTCCTCACTCATCAAATCTTAGAATAACATTCATCATCTGTGAAACTTTCCTGAATCCCATAGATGCAGTTTTTACCTTTTCCTCTGTGCTAAATATAGTGCTTTGTATTTAATTCAATATTACCATTTCCCTCACCATTTCTTTCTTCTGCCTAGATTTGAGTTCCTTGAACGGAGGGATCAAATCTCACTCATTGCTCTATAGCTATTGCTCATACATTTTCTGAAATACAATGCATAATAAGTGATTGTGGAGTAAATGAATGAATGAAAGTATATGTGTAGCATGACATGGCTGAATGGTAATTTGCCAACCTGCTTTAGCCAGGGGAGATGTAGGTTCATGGTTAAATGAATTGTTAAATAATAAGGCAAGACATTTTATACTAGCCCTAACTGCAGAAGCCAAAAACCAGGGTAAACTATCATTTTCTGTTACTTGTATCCCTCTTATGCACACACACACACACGCACACACATATTTGCTCACTCACCACAGGGAGCACAGAAAAAAGGTATTCTCTGGGAGCAGCGGCAGAGAGCTGTGTTTAGCATTTGTATAATCTTGATATTCAGAATATATACCAAGACCAGCAGCATTGGCATTTCCTTGTCAGAATGAAAACTCCTATTACCAACCCTAGACCTACTGAATCACAATCTACATTTCAGCAAAATTACTGAGTGATTTATACACAGATTGTTTGAGACATGCAGATTTAGAAGATACATCTTTCACAAACTCCAGAAATATTAAAATAGTAATAGATGTAATAGTTCAATATGGATAGTGAAAATTTTAAATCCAAACTTTGATCAACAGCAAACAGATACTGAGAATTTTTTGTGTTAACCATAGGACCTCTTACTTATAAGGAGTGACCTTTCCCTCTCTTATTCCTACTGGGTATGGATCAGGATGAAGGGAAAAAAGCATGAGCATGCACTGCAGAACCACAGAGGATAGAAATCAAGGCTCTGGACATGATCATGCCATGAGTATCATGTATGTTCGCTTTTGAGCAAAGCTTATGCCAATTCCTTAAAGACAAAGATTGGAAGTTAATACCCTATTCCTATGTTTGTGTGTGTAATATACCCACACTTAGTCATAAATACACACAACTAATACACACACAACTAATAATGCTCAAGTGATTTTTTTTATACTGATAAAGATTTTGGGTTTTTGCTGTGGATTCAGTCATTTTCAAATGATCCTTTTGTCTTCCTCTTAAAATTTAAAATAAAGAATATTCCTTTCCAATATTACTAGGAGTACTTGAATTGGACAGAACTACATTGTGTAGAATAAATTTACAAGCTGAGAGCACCCTTGACAAAACAGGGCCTAAGCAAACTACATTTCTGTCTAGATGTGTCCCAAAGCCACAGCTTAAGGTCAGGCCCACCAACCAAAGGGAAAGGGAAGATCTGGCAAAACGTGTGAATAATTCTGATGCCAAATGCAATCTTTTCTCAGTTAACCAGATATTCAAGGCAAACACTTACTTTTATCCTCTCAGAATGGATAGGACAGACGATGTGTCTGAGTGTATTTAACTTAAAATTAACATTTCACTTAATTAAATTAATCAGTTAAACATGAGGAGAAGATGATCTGGGAATTTAAACACTACAGGCATAAGATTATTCTCTAGGGAGGTGGCCTGGTGGTGTTGTGGTTAAATTCACATGCTCTGCTTTGGCTGCTCAGGGTTCGCCAGTTCAGATCCTGGGTGTGGACCTACACAGCACTTGTCAAGCCATGCTGTGGCGACGTGTCACATAGAAGAGCTAGAAGGACTTACAACTAGGATATGCAACTAGATACTGGGGCTTTGGGGAGGAAAAAAAAGGAAGATTGGCAACAGATGTTAGCTCAAGGCCAAGCTTCCTCAACAAAAAAAAAAAAAAAAAGAAAAGAAAAGAATATTCCTTACATGTAAGAATTGGATGAGTTCTTCAGACATTATTCAGATCTTTTTGAACATTAAACCCGTCTTTATTTCCTAAAAAATTATAACTTTAAGTAGAATATGAGAGGTGGTCAAATTTGCATGGAATTTCTTTCCTTCAGAGATGTATAAGGAATTTTAATTATCCTTATCACCTACCATATTGTTGTGATCAATATAGAGTGCAAAATTAAAATTTGTTCATAATTTTCCAAATATTTTATAGTATAACTCTAAGTATTTTTTACTATTATATATTTCCCTAGCCATAGTCCCATGTTTTTAGTTGTCAGTTTATATTATTCAATACTGTTTATGACAATAATAATCATAATTAATTTGGTCCCCCCAAATTTTCAAAGATTTCTTATGAGCCATGAAAATATGTAGTAAATGCTTATAAAATGAAGCACAAGTACTTTACTGATTGTTAAAATATGTCAGAATGCATAAAATACTAAATATATTCAAATATAAACATGTCTCCAACTTGTCTTTTCCTGCCAACAACATAATTTTTAAAAATCAAACATTCTCCCAATTCCAAGTGTGGTAACTCACCAAAAATTCTCATCTCGTATCCAATTCAAAGAACTCAACTGTGTAGTTTCACCACTGAGGAGAACTACACATACACAGGAAAAAAATGCAGCATGAAAAATGTTATTTCTCTTCCTCTGAGATTTCAGTGAATATATAACTATCAATAGCTATCTAATCCATTTAATTAAAACAATGAAGAGCAATAAAACACAGTCTCTAAGATGATTGGCTTCTAAATAATCATTGTCTTTATAAGCACCACAAAGACCAAAAAGTGATTATCATACGCTGCATTGAGGGTCACCAAACCTTTAAAGAAGACACTAGTATTTCACAAAATTGAATGTTCTAAGTCAATTGTCACGAAATCTCAAGGAATGAGACTTATAATAATTCATTAAATTGTTTCAAAGGCATAGACATCATGTAATAGAGAGTAAGAATTTTCAAAAGATAGGTTGGAGGAAGAGGTGATTTTCCTGAAGATCTTTATGGCAAATAATCTATATAACAAACGAAAAACAGCCAGTAGATTTCACTAGATATTAATGTTTTAAAAAATATCCACTGCTAGCACAATTCAGCCCAGATTGTCAAGACTGAGTCCTGGTCAACTCTTTTCAGATGATGTGAAACTTGCAGGAAACTCTCCCTTACTCATTCCCATAGTGTAAGATATTCTCATTCTATTAGACTCAGACATGAAATAACATATCTTCTAAGATGCACTTAGGAACCTGAATACACAAAATAGACTAGCATCAAGAAATTGGTCATCTGAAGTATTCAAAGAGAACCCGCATAAAAAGGATAATTTCATTTGATGGTGGAAAGCTCTCTTTTTTTTTTTTGGTTAGAAAGATTGGCCCTAAATTATCTGTTGCTAATCTTCCTCTTTTTGTTTGAGGAAGATTGGCCCCAAGCTAATGTCTGTGCCAATCTTCCTCAATTTTTTGTATGTGGGATGCTGCCACAGCATGGCTTGATGAGTAGTGTGTAGGTCCGCGCCTGGGATCCAAACCCATGAACGCTGGACTGTCAAAGCAGAGTGCCCGAACATAACCACTACGCTATCAGGCCAGCCCAGAAAGCTGATTCTATGGAAGAAAACAAGATACCCTTAATTAACTCGAAGGATAAACAATTTCCTATACTCTTGAATGCATAGGACATGAGAGAAAAGACCTTTTGTAAGATCTTTTGTTGCGCATAGATGGTGCATGTGTTTCAAGGGTTATTTCTCAGGTCTCTCAGTTGTTATTGCCACAGCTAATCTAGCTGCAATCCAGTTCTTTATTGGTGTGGGACCTTGGAGAAGTTCTTTTCTTAGCCACAGTTCCTGTAAAATGGGAACACTACTCCTATCTATTTCCTAGAATTATCTTGAGCATTGAGTGAGATAATACATGTAAAACAATCCAATGACACCACTCAAATGCTGATTTCCAGATGATGACAGGATTGAGAAGGAATGATGACACCTATCTAGTGGTCATAAACTTCATTATTTTAATTTCATCTTTATCATGACTACCCTAAAGTTTGATTCCCTGTAAAAAAATTAGTTTAAAAATCTAATTAAAACATTAACTTTCTATCCAAGTTTTCTGTCCCCTGTTTATTTCTCTCTTGGTCTTCAGCATCAATATTATTGACCTTAAGTGTTGGAATTGAGCTGTGCCTCCCATAGTTCTGAAAAGGTAAATGACTTGTGGGATTATTTTCCCATTTGGCACCTATGTGATAAAGGTCTGTGCCTTTCATCTTTGTGGTAAGAGAGACCCATGGCTAGGCATAGAAAACGATATTCATATACAACTCTTATAGAATTGGACTAACTTGAAAGCAACAATAGAATGTCAACAACATCAATAACAAAAACCATTAAATTTAGAAAAGAGAAAAAGAGAAGGCAACAATTTGAGCAAACTCCAGTAAAGGATTTCAGTTACCATTAGGATATGCTCCAAAAATAAAGGCCCCAGGGAACTTAGATTAATCCATCATTTATCTTACCCACAAGGTGGATCTGTAAATGGCTTCATTGATCCACAGCTGTGTTCAGTATCTTACGCAACAGTGGATCAGACAGAAATAAGACTGTGTGGGCAAAGGGGTGTTAATAGAAAAGATTGAGCTGGAATTAGCTTCTCAGATTCTTTGCTAGTGTCCTGACAGCTTCCACCTGTTTGGTTTTAAACTTGAAGGAAATTTCTTCTTATGTGATTATTACCCCAGGATACCATTCAAGACTCGAAAATTCCTTTCATTTTGCATTGGTCAAATAAAAGAGATTCCTACAGACTTATACTATCAAATCATTTTCTAGTCACTGGTCTGCAAAGGTTAAATAGTTCAGTGGCTACTTATAAGGGACTTTATAGCTAGTCTGTAAAATAAAAAAAAAATTTTAATTAAAAATAAAAGCAACTCAGCTCAGAGACAACATTGAAAATGAATAATATTCAGTGTGAGTAAATCCCAGAGAGGTCACAGTACAGATTCGTGTTCCATGGAATTCAGAACATCTTCCAAATACTATTTGCTGTTCCTTCAAGTTTGGGAAAGGAAGAATACGGGCATTATGAACTGCTCATGGTGAAAAGAATGTGTCTTACAGAAGTAGCTTTGGCAACACAAAGTTGCTGGAAGTTCTTGACAATGCTATCATCTCCTCCATGGGTGGGTTTGTTACTTCCAGAACAATTCTACTGGTATACACTTACAGAGATCATCTGAAAACATTACTGAGGCAGCATTATGCCAATGTGTTTCAAAAGTGAACTCAGTTTTGGTTCTGGAACAGTAACACTGCAAATCAGCCAGTTGAGAGATTTGCTTAATTTCCCACATTATTTACTCAGGCCAAATTTTTATTGGAAAGCAGTCTAGTTTTCCAATAAACAATTCGGGAAGATAGAGCAAGATTACCATTCTGTCACACAGCTGAACTTTCCCTCTTTTCCAAAACAAGTTTCTCGTTTACATATTAATCAATGCACTTTTAAATTACTGCCTTTGCTTATGAGAGAATTAGGGCATGACTCAAACATTGACTCCAAGTGTGCTCCTCCTACCACCAGGTGCAAGTTGGGTTGCCCAGGGTGAAATTTCATCTCTGCGGCCACTCGTGGGGAACTTGCATGCGTGTTACATCTCCTCCTTTTATTAGTTAGCAGAGATCACCTTTCTCTCCTGAACCACTTTATTTAAAATACTTACTTTGGTATGAGGAATGAGAGAAGAGTATGTGCAGAGTGAAAGAAAAGTTACACATTTATAATTTGGGCATCTTTTAATAATGTAGCAAGAAGGCAAAAAAAGTGACTTAAAGAGTTCAGGAGGGGGTTATTATTTGGGCAAACAGCCTGATGGTGATTTTAGTAAGGAAGATGACATTTTAGGGACAGAGTTGGGAGGGGAGGAAAAAGAAGAAGCCTGACTACCCTACAGATAAAACAAATAGGAATTAGGAAAGAAAGAGAGCAAAAAAAGAGCAAAAAGTGAAAGAAAAGACAGGGCAAAAGTGAAATCTGGGCAATACGTAAGAAAGTTCTAACTATTGGAAATAGATGACCAGTGATAATTTCCTAACTGCAGTGCAAACGACTCTTTGTCACTCCACACCATTAAAAGCTTGCCACGCAGAGGTGCTTTGTGTGAGAAATTTGTGTCAAATTAAAATAAAAAGCTTGAGTTACAAGTCTGAAAAGGCATAAATGAAACCAAAGAGTCATGTAAAGTGAGGTAAGGGAGACTAAAAGATTAACAGAAAGAATAGAGACCTTGAGGACATAAGTTACAAAGAATTGACAAAATTCTTAGGGAAGACATGGCACTCTCACAAGATATTGAACAGGGACATCCAGCCAATTTAATTTATGTCTCAGAGTATAAGAGGACATCGGCTGATATTTGATCACATAAATTAAAAAATAAATATATTTTTCAGTATAAATGACTGAGTTAAGCATTTGGAGAGCTATATCATAGCTAAACTATGTTATACCTTATAAATTAAGCTATACCATAACACACTAAAAGCAAATAAAATAACCACAAGTATATGTCTATGGTGTAGCTCTCCAAAATGAGACCCACAGGCAGCAGGAAGTCTTTTAGTTTTTTTATTGTTCCATTTTATCTGAAGAGTTGAAATAAGCATGAAATATAATATGTGTAAAAGTCAGGACTATTTCAGTGCAAGTAACAAAAAGCTAACACATGCTAGCAGAAATATGAAAACAAATGTATTAGCCTTTTTATCTTAATTAAAGAACTTTAAAATCCAATAGTTCAAATAATGTCATCAGATTACTTATTCTTTCATCTGTCATCTTGAGGTGATACTTTTCAGTCTGTTAGCTTGATTTTAAGGCAGACTTTCCCCCATGTTGTGGAATTGATGGCCACTGGTAGCTCTAGCTATTCCAAGGAGAAAATAATTTCATTCTTGAAAAATTCAGCAAAATACCCTTGGCTCGGTTTTCAATCATATGTCCATTCTTAATCCAATCACTGTAACCAAGCATGATTCAGAAAAGATTTTGGAAAAGTAGATAGGCTCAGGAATGCTAAATTCTTTTTAAATTAATAGAGTCTAGCTCATTTATAATTATGCAGATATGAATTTTATAGTAACTCTGCTTTACTCTAAAATCCAGAAAGAGGCTTAAACTCAAGTATCACAACAAATGGTCTTAACTTTACTTGTTTTCAAATTTGTTTCATTCACATGGATTTGGTCAGTTCGTCTTCACTATTGCTAATTTTCCCAATGAATCTATTTTGACAAAAAATAATAATAAATGAGAAAAAATTTGTTTTTTTTAATTCTCAACAAACATATGTAACTCTCTGTTTTTCTGTTTTTATTTTAAAAGTTAAGGCAGATTTCTGCTATTTTTATATGATCACTTTTCATAACACATATTAAATTTTCCATGGACACATGTATAAAATGTTATTACCAAACTATATTCCGTTTTCTATTTTACAAAGATAACACTTTAAAATTAGTAAAATTATAAAACTGCTTACATATACTTTCAAGCTATTTGTTTTAATTTATCGTCATCATAAATTCACAATTAGCACTTGGATTCTCGTGGTTAAAATTATTAAAATAAGTAAACACCAAAGAGATAGTTTTGTTACATAAGGATAAAATTTTAAAAGTTCGTTTTTTCCCATTTTCTTTTCTCAAGTTTAATGTCCAGGATACTAATATTTGTAAAACCTAAGTGAGCAAGTGAAAGATGTCAAATTACATAAAGTTTGCAAAGTGTAGATAGTGAATAAGAATATGTGTGCATATATACAGGAAGAGATGAGATGAGAACAAAGAGGTGAATCATGTTCAGCTATCCATGAATAAGAGACAACTGGAGTATAGACATTATGTCTAAACAAAAAAGTTGTATAACTTAAATAATTTTATACCAACTAGTTCAAGTAGCTGCTTAACTTTTGTCAAAAAATATGGAAACTTACTAAAAGCAAACAAAATAATGCATTATTACAATTTTAAGGATATACATTGAAATTGTTAGTTTATTTGCAATCTTAGTATTTTTCCCATTTAATCATAATCACAAGTTTAGACCAGAAATGCATTAATAGTCATTATTCCCTTTATAGTAGGATTCTTTATGTTAGAGAAATATAGAAAAAAGATTCTTTAAACTTATTTTCTATATTTATTTGGAAGTAAATAGCATAAGGAAATGATTTTTTTTTTAGCTAGAAGAAAGGGATAAGGGAGATTCAACATGTCTATCTCCAAATATTTGAAGGATTCATGGATCAAACAGATCAGTCTAGTTTCTATGGCTGAAAATTATACAATCGCAAAAAATGAATAGAAGGAAGTGAGATTTGGGATCAGTCAAACAGAATAAGTTTCCAACAGTCAGAGCTGTTCAAAAGTGGAATGCAAGGACTTGGGAAGTAATGAATTCCTTGTCAATGGAATGGTACATGACAAAACTGAGTGATTCAGGTAATATAGAGAGGATCCTAGGCTGTCAATTGTGGGGTGGGGTATACTAGAAGAGATCAGTATGCTTCTAACCTCCTGATGCTGGGATGCTATTAATTCTTTTATCAAGATTCTGCAGATAGATTTTTTCAATTGTTAAGAAACAGATGCTTGCCAAAATTACTTAAAATAAATGATAATTTATGAAACTACAATGGGAAATCCTGTCTTTAAAGTAAAATTCCAGTTTACATGCAGACTCCCAGGAATCATATCAATATCTTAATTGACAAGTAGTTATTTTTTTTCACTTTTCAGCAAGAGATGCAAGGTTTTAATGCATCATTCATTCAGACAGCTAGCCAATCAAGCAGCCATTTGTTCATTCACCCATAAATATATATTGAGCAGCAAATATATGCCCAGCCTTTTGCTAAGAGCATGAGATACATTGGTGAGCTTGATAGATATGGCCTCTGTCATCATGCAGCTCTCATTCTACTGGGGAATCAAGACCAAAGCAAGTTAACAAATAAATTAGTTTAATTAAAATGGGGAGGGAGTTAGGATAGTCAAGAAAGGCCTTTCTGAAGAGCTGACATTTTCTTTGAGAGATTACAAATTCGTGTAATAGGCATTATTATCCAGATGACGTAACTGAGGGTCACAAAGTTTAGGTGACTTGCCTAAGATTACAAACTGAAAAAACAACTGCTCTGGTACTCAAACCTAGGTCCTCTGACTCTTAACCGTGAATTTATGCCAACATGTAACTATCCTCTCAATGCAAATTGGATCTGTCATCCTTTATCGCATGCTTAAATATAAATTTGTGAAAAGTGACTATATTCAAAATTTGCTGGTAATACCAAGCTAAGAGGAATAGTCACAAAAGGAATAAGGGAACTTAGCCTCTTTAGTCAAACCTTGGCCTTTCTGTTTAGACTGCAAATTAGTGCTGATTGTGATAGAGGTTTCCATGGTGTTGGCACTAGTCTCTCATGAGCTGAACTTACACCATCAACATTTAAAGCTGAAAGCCATTAGACAACAGTAACTTAGGTCACTGTTGTTATCATTAAGAATTTATGCGGCACTTTATATTTGGAAAGAGGTCAATGAAAGGTAGACAGATTTGAGTGCTGCTTAAATGGACAAATCTGTTCTGGCATCTCAGCAGCACAGTAGCTTCATGATACAATTTTCATTCTTTTTGATTTATGACAGAATATAGTATTTATAACATAGTGCACAGTTTAAAACATAGAGAACCTGCACCCATACTGAACCAGAAAAAGCACCATATTTTTTTAAAGTTAACAGCTTTATCATTAACCATTCTAGGGCATCAGTCAAGTTATAAGAGATCCAATTTATTCCTTGGTCCCCAGGTATTAAGATAAAAAAACACTGACGCATTGCAGGCTTACTTCTGTTGAAACGATTTGGCATAGTTTGATGGTCGTATTCTTTGAAATCAAGGCACACGCAGGTTTCAATTCACATTTCTGCTCCATAATAATTCTATGACTTTAGATCTGTCACTTAACTTTTCTGCACATTTGTTTTACCATTTTTGGAGAGATTAAAGAAAACATGGGCATCACTCATTATTTTGGGCTGCCCAGTCTCTGACTTAAGTCCCACTAATAGAAGCGATGATTCCAGAGAGTCTACTTACTTTTCTATCTTTCCTTTTGACCATAATGCAGGCACCTGATCTGTAATTTGCCAATCACCAAAGTCACGTTAGATACTGATTCATCTGGCCTAGGTTATACAATGATGTCAGTACCGGGTTGTCTATGATATTTTTGGTCTTTTCTTTGCAGTTGCACGAGCTGCTACAAGTGATGTCCACTATGTTTGCATTTCAAACAGGAAGAAAGGAGAAAGGGACAATATCAGCAAAAAAAGAAAACTAAAGAAAGGAGTCCATTTTATCAGGGAAGCAAAATTTCCCACAGAAGCTCCCCCAAAATTCTACTTATGTCTCAAGTGTGGAAGAACAGTGTTACATTAATACACTCAACTGCAAAAGAGACTTAGAAAGGCAAGGAAGAGAGGCTTTGGGGTTGGGGTTTGGTTAGGCTCGCAAGAGTGTCTGCCTACGAAGTGGCAGGACCTGAAGTCAAAGATACAATGCTCAGCAGACTCTCCCCTCAAGCTCTTCAAACTAAACTGATATTCTCGCTCAGTAATCAGGTCTTGCTTTTTGCTTGCTTTTACTTTGCATCTGCGTCCTTACCATGATTCCCTACCATGAACACTAATTTCTCTGAGAAAATTTGAAATATACAGAAAAGTACAAACCATAAAATAACACTCACATTGTCGACACCAAATATTAACTCTTTTGTCATGTTTCTTTTTATTATTTTTCCCACATACATAGCACTAAAACTGACTACTGGTGTATGTATATATATAATTAAGAATAAATAAATGTATGTATATTATTTTTTAAAAACTAATAAAACATTTAAAGTCCATCTTTGCCCACGCTTCAATCCCATTCCATGTCCCCCGTCTACACCAAGAGATAGTCTTTTCACAACTTCTATGCAATGTTTTCCATTTTATTTCCTATACGTACATCCATCTGTGTCCATGCGCACTATGTTATATGTATTTTACGTTAAGAATTACAATAATGGTATCATTATTTATTTCAACTTGCGTCTTTCAGAAAAAAATTTAGAGATAAATATTCGCACACACATATACACACACAAACACACATATATGCACATATGATAGTTAAATCTAGTTTATTTCTATTAACTGCTGTATAGTAATACATTGTATCAATATACCAATATTCACTCATTCATTTCCTGTCGAAGAAAGTTGTTTCCTGGTTTTTTTTATCATTATAGATAACACTTGATCATTTTAGTAACACATCCAATGTGTACGTGTGCAAAATGTTCTTTAAAGTATACGAAAAAGCAGAATTGCTGAATATTAGGAAACAAGCATTTTTATTTTACTTGATTATTGTCATGTTGCTTTTCATAATGTCATTGGAATATGAGTGTGTGAGAGTGCACTTTTTCCTACATCCTTGCTAATCCTTGCTAATCTTAGATTTTATCAATTTTCAGTCTGAGTGAAATATCATGTCATTGTCTCACTAGTTATGTTCCTGATTATCATGGTAGTTGCTTTTTAAAAAAATAATTGACATAAAACTTACAAAACTCCAAATTATAGCATAAAATTGCAAATATACCTATTTGCAAAAATTGTGTTATAATCGCTTCCAAATTTTAATGGTTTACAAGAAATAAAACATTAATGATAAAACTGAAGGCCCTTATGATCCGTTCCCCAGTCCCATTCCCTTCCTTCTGTCCCCAGATGCACCCATTGTCATGGTTTTCAAATCTAGTTCATTTCTATTCTTTTACTATGTGCATATGTAACTATAAAGAGTATGTAGTGTTATCACATATGTTTTAAAATTTCCATAATATAACTTTTCTAAAGCTTATTTACTCAGCTTTCTGCTTTCAAGATCAAAACATATGGAGACATTGGGAATTCAGTTTTTTCTAGATAGTATCCCGTTGTATAAATAGATAAAGATATTTATCCATTCCATTGCTGATGGATATTGGATTGTTCCAATTTCATTTATCACAAATAAGGACGTCATAAACATTCTTGTATATGTATGATGAGCATATGATAGAGTTTCTTTATAGGTTATATAACTACAAATGGTCTTTCTGTATGTTGAATTTCAAATTGCTGTTAAAATTGTTGTATGGTTATACTTTCCTTTTTGCACGCATGGTCATTATTTATTTGATGATAGAAATCTGTGGATTTTACTTTTTCGGTGCTGCGTATTTTTGTGTGACTACAAATATTCCTCAGCTCTGTTGTAGAGCACAATTAAGTTACTTAGAAAGACTTTAATCCTTTTGGGGCTTGCTCTTAAACTTTGCGAGGTGACATGGAAGTAGCCTTTCATCTAGGGCTAATATTTCCCCCTGTACTGAGATAACACCCTTCTGAGGACTCTGCCCAATGTTGCATGAATTATGTTTTCTTTTTCCACTGTGGTTTTTAGGAACACAAACTCTCCCTGACTCTATGTAAGCCTCAAAGATTGTTTCCCTAATCCTTTTGGGTGGCTCTTTCCCCATCCTGAGTTAGTTTCCTCACGTGCATGTGCTGATCAGTACTGTGCAGAATACTCAAGGGATATCTTCTGCAAATCCCCAGAGCCCTCTTTTCCCACCTATTCTGACCTGCAAACTCTATCTGCCTTGGCCTCTCTGAACTTCCAACTCTTGCGCCCCATTGGGTTACCTCTTGCTCTGGGGGAATCATTGGGCTCACCTTGCTTGTCCTCTCGCTCAGAGATCACTGTCCCTCACTATCTTAATGACCAATGTTTAAAACCCATTTGTCCTATACTTTGTATTGATTTTTAGTCGTTTTAGGAAGGAGAGTAAATCCAGTCAGAGTTAATCTTGGTTTTCAGTGGAAGTCTAACTCATTTAATTTTAAACATTGCATTACCTTTACATTCCTGGGATAATCAAAGGTGACCACAATATAATTTTTCTACATTGTTGTATTCATTGTGAACTGTTTAATATTTTGCATCTTTATCCTTCCGTAAGATAGTTTACAGTATTTTCCTTGTGTTTTTCTCTCCTAGTTTGCTATCAAGGGTCCAAAGCACTTATTGTTAAGTTCAATTATCTCTTACTTGAAGACAGTAAAACTTACCTGTAAGAACTTTTTGGATTTCATTTTAGATTCAGGAGATTTTTTATTATATATTTAATTCCCTAAGTATTTTTGTTTTATGTAGGTTGTCTATTTATGTAAAATGTACATAAATTGTCCATGGATTAGCATAGATTATGCATTCTGTATTTTATGATTTAAAAGTTTTGAACGTGTGTGTAACTATTTTATCTTTTAAGACTAATACAGTTTATTTATGCCTTCTCTCTCTCTTTTATAGTCTTGCTGAAGGCTTTATTATTATTGATAATATTATTTTTTAAAAAAACATTTGGTTTGGTTGAACCTCTATTTTTTATTTCATTCGTTTCTGCTATTTTATTATTCCTTTATTCTGGTTAACTTTTTTCTATTTTTAATTTGTTCAACTAATTTAATCTAAATGTTTCCTTTTATCTTTTAATTAAATTCATAAAGCTACAGATTTACCTTTAAACACCATTTTAGCCTGACCCATAAGTATGGATCATTGTTATTTAATTGTAAAATGTAGATTTCATAGTACTCATTACAATTTCAACTTTTATCTATGAATTATTTAGTAGAGAAACTATAGTATCTGGACATGTTCTATTGTAAGCCATATTTTCTTCATGATATTTAATTTTATTTAGTTTTATTCATAACACATGATTGAATGATTAAAGCTCAGTGAAAATTGATGAGATGTTCTTTGTGACTTTTGTGATACTCAACTTTTCTAATGCTCTATGAATGCTTGAAAAAAAGGAATATTTGATTTGCAGGAATCTACTTAAACACACTAATTCAAATTATAGTCCAAATATTTTATGATTTAGATAGCTTTTTAATCTATCTTGCCTAAAACTTCTGGAAAATTTTATTAAATTTTTTTACCATGGTGAAATGTTTCAAGTAATTCTGTCATTTTTTTTGTTCTATATATTGCAGAGATACATTATTATGTGTCTACAAGTTTATTATTGAAATATCTTCTTTATAAATTTAATAGTGTGGAGTTTTTTGCCGAAATTCTATTTTGAAAGATATTAATATTTTGTTTAGTATTTTATTCATGTATATTTCATATTCCATAATTTTTATTTTTCTGTCCTAATGTTATAAGTGTGTTTCTTGTAAGCACATATGATGAAATCTAGTTTTAATTTTAAAATCAATCCCATACACTCCAGATTTTAATGGATGAGCTTAATTCGTTTACAATTATTATTGCTGATATATCAAAGTCTATCTTCTTATCTCCATATTCTGTTTACCCATAATTTTTTCTCTTGTCTCCTGTTGATTTGATATTATTTATTTCTTCCTTCTCTTTTCTTCCTCTACTTTAAATTATATTAGAAGCTATAAGCTGAATTTCCACCTATATAAGAGGTTACCGTAACTTTTTAGCATACACATGTTATCAAACATAGTTTAATAAACATGTTTTCAAAGTTCAAATATCTCTACTTTCTTCCCCCAGAATCCCATTCTCCTCAGATTACTATTGCTTATTGTACTGGGAAAGCTTATCTTTAAAAAAAACAATTCTAATTATTTTCATTGTTGTTATAAAACATAAAATCCCACTAACTTCTGGTAACACTACTCCTGCCCTGGGCTCTGCATCTTCATCCACAGGAGAAATAGGAGATGCCAAATCTCTGCATCTCAGGCAAGGCTTCCACTTCTCCCTCTTCTTTCATGGCCCAGAGCCTCTCATGCCCCTGGGCTACCTTGGAGACTATCAGGACTAACTACCATGCCCTTTATTTCTATTTACTTCAGTTCCCAAAATGAAGACCAAGACCTCCTGGTCATATCTCATCACTTAGAGTCCCATCCTTATAAGGTTCTGTGAATCCGTTTTGTGACTCCACCTCTTATTCCCTCCCAATTTTCAAAATTCTTCCATTATTCTGCCTGAAACTTAGAGATCTCAATCTCCTTTATTCTTAGCATCTTCTCTAACCAGGCCTTCACATTCTTGTTTTAGTTGAAACCTGACAGTTTTCTAAGCACACTGGTTTCCTTGCAGTTTTCCAAAGTGATATGTTTTTTCTCCCAGACCTTTCAAGTCACCAACTTTGGAAGTGTGGTAGGTATTTCTCATTGTTACTTCCAGAGCATTTTCCCCTCCTATTCTATTTACAAATAAAAATTGAGGGAAAAATATTTTAAGATGCATGTAAATATCTCTGTTACCCTCTATTCTTTCTTTTTTCAATTATCAACAGAACTTTAACATTTCCTTTCATTTATTGATTGTTTTAGCTGTGCAATAACTCCCATGTCATAGTTCTCTTGTCAATATTCTTGGTGACTTTAATAAACACATAAACAATCCTCCAAATACGGCCTGTCAGTTTCTTAACTTTTTCTACTCTGATGGTCATGATCTCTCTCTACCTCCATTATATACGACCAGAGTTAGATACTAAATTCTTCTATGACCAGAAACTGAAACTCCTCCATAATTTCCATGGCACTGGTTCTCTCTGACAATTTCTGATTTTTCCAGCTCATACTCTCTAAAAGTACAACAGCATTATACAACGCAGTACAACAGCTTTTCTTAGTGGTTAGGAACTATAACCTTTTTCTCTAATAAATTTTCACTATCCCATACCACCTTCATGTCTCATTAGTTGTGTTTTGATTATAGTCCATGGCTCATTATGAAACCTATTTCATGCTTATTCTCCAGCAATCTTATTAAGTCTCATGGCTTTGATACTATCCATATACTGATGACTCACAAAAGTCTATCTCCATCCCAAACAAAGATGATCAGCTCCAGATTTGTTTTTTCAACTATTTTCTTGCCATTCCCACTTGTATTTCAAGGAGCTTAACATGTCTCAATCTGAATTTCTAATTTTCTTCTTCAAATGTGATCCTCCTTTAATCTTCTCTAGCTCAGTGAATGGCAATCTTCATCTTCAGTTGCTCAGATCAAAATCTTGAAATCATTCTTGACACCTCTTTCTCTCTCACTCCACATCAAACTTATCAGCAAATCCCGTTGATTCTGATTTCAAAGTGTATATGCAGTCTTCTCTCATAACTATCACTGCTGTCATTACAAGTGATGTTATCAGGATTTTTGCAATAGTCTTCTCACTCAAGGAAGTAGTTGCCTTGCAAAGCAAACTACTGCCTACAAACCAAATTACTCCTTGATATCATTTTCACATTTTGATATGAGTTATCTTTTACTCATTGATATGTAGGCAATAGTGACATATTCTGGATACTAATGATTTGTCTACTGTATATTTTGCAACTATTATCTCCTAAATTTTAGTTTGCTTTTTAACATTATTTATGGTATTACTGGTCATTTTTCACATTTTTTTAAATTACCAGCCAGCTAAATTTTAAGCTTCCTGAGGGTATGGGCCTTGCCTAATACAACTTTAATATCCTACTCTGCCTAACATATCATGGGTGTTCAATCAACATTTGTTGATTGATTGATTCAAAATGTTGTATTTTACTTGTGTTTCAATACACAGCACACAGGAAACAAAGCAATAAGATTCAGCAGTCTACACTAGCACTGACCTATACCCTATCAGCAGTCAGAAATAAGCTTTAGAGGATAAGCTGGTTTCTCATGTTCCACTGTGTCAGAACTCAGGTACACAGGGCAAGAAGTAGGACGCAGCGTCTAAATGCACAGAGGATTCCAGACAGAATCTTAAAGTAGTAAATGCACTTTCAAAAATGAAAAGGTTTGCTTCAAGGTCCCGGTTCCTTACGCTGTTAGAAATATTATTCAGGAGAAGTCTTTTAAGGAAGCTCTGTTCACATCGTATGCAATTTCATACACACAGGACAGTCAGGCTACTAGGGACTAGTTTTGTATTCTATAATTCATTTGCTACCTTCAACTGTTAGCTTCTATGTATGTTTATGTAAGACTATATTTTACATTTTTTACCAGATCAAATAATATATATGCAGCACCCAGAGAAAATGTTCCTACTGCCCTTGCAATAATATCATTCATTACAAATTTAAAGAATAGGAGAGATGTCTGCCTAGCTAATGCATTTCTCTGTCTGTCTTTTCTTTCTCTCCCTCTCTCAAAAGAAATAACTACCTTGGAAGTTCACTAAGTTCATAAGCCTGTAAATGAGTTCTACTGATATGACGAGAGTCAGGGGGGACAACATCTGAGCAAAATAAACCTGAGGAAAAGATGTATAATGCTTCAGAAACTATGTATGCATTAACACAAGGCTCACACTTGATTTTTATGAATAAGCATTGGTTGGCTACTGCATCTGTGTGTCTGATTAGGAAAATTAAAAATAGTTTCTGTACATAATTAAGTGTAAAGCAAAAGTACCATCTTGAATGGAAAGAGTAAATATAAGAGATTATTTACTCTGGGAGAGGCGGACATAAGAAGAGTAAACATAAATTGACATTAGGAAGAGAAGCACTTGAAAAGCGAGACAGAAAAAGACGAACAGAGGTGTACAGAGAGAGGCGTTAGAGATAGCCAATTCTGAAATGAAAGCTGAAAGAAACCAATAGCTGATGCCAATTGATCCGTATACTCAGGATATTATTGCTAGCTATTTACTGCATTGTGAAATATAAGCTGGTGTTCCCAGACATGTATTATTATAAGAATCGCCTGGGGAACTTATACAATAGTGATTCCCCATAGCTACCTCTCTATCTTGGAAACTTCACTTTATGCTTCAGGACGGCATTTGGGCTTCTTGTTTACATTTGTATATGTATATATGTATTTTTAAATTTGCTTTCTGTTTATATATTTGTAAATAAATATTAAATATTAAATGTTAAATATTTCTTTAGGTTCAGGAGGTGATCCTGATTTCAAGACAGGAACTCATGCTAATTTTGTTGGCACTTAAAGCAAGAGTGGAAAGAGGTCTCTGTCCTTCACTCTGCCTCCCCAGTTTTTCTTTCACAAGAGGAAGAAATACTAATCACATTGAATGAGGTTTCAAGCCTGTCGCCAAAATATAAGATTCATGGGAGAAACTTCTCTGCCGGTTTGATATAAAGGATAGGATGTAGAGCTCTATCAAGTAGATATAGCCACCTTGCTGCTTCTCTGTTCCCTTCCTTGAGATTACTTTGATCCCTCCAATTATTTGTTTCTTATAATCATCTTATGGTGAGGTTTAGGCTTACTCAGAGAAATGTTCCTAACAACTTCTCACAAAGTAGTTGACTTATAGCTTTCTCAAGCTTCAACTGTGACTCCATCTGTAAAATAGGGCTACTAACACTTATCTACCCTGTTGTTTTGAAAGAGTACAGAGAAATAATGCTTGCGTATAATTTTATTTTTAAATTAGTATAAAATATTATTTATATAGTTAGCTAGAGGTAGAGTTGTGCTTTGACTGCCAACTATACCTCTAAGATTGCCTGATATTTTTTGATCACCCTTATAAAACAAATCACACTGCAGTGGTATATGGTCTCTGTGTCCAGCCTAAATTTTCAGACTCCTAATAAGGGCTTGGAGTTTCAATTAACCATTTTTCAAGTATTTCAAATACTTTATTCCATCTGCTTATAAGGAGAAAGAGAAAATCAGCCCTATCCATAGTGTTGAGAATTCTTCAGTGAAATGCATCATGAGTTATCAAAATTAATGTAATCTTATAGTTGGAGACTTCGGTTTACTAATCCAAAGTAAAAAAGAAAAAGAATAAACTAACTACGTATTTCACAAACAGTCTTAGGAGTCGGCCCCATGGCCAAGTGGTTGAGTTCGTGTGCTCCGCTTCAGCGGCCCACGGTTTCGCAGTTTGGGATCCTGGGCGCTGACATGGCGCTGCTCATTGGGCCATGCTGAGGCGACGTCCCACATAGCACAACCAGAAGCACTCACAATTAGAATATACAACTATGTACTGGGGGTAGTTTTGGGGAGAAGAAGAAGGAAGAAAACATGATTGGCAACAGATATTAGCTTAGGTAACATTGTTAAAAAAAAAAAAAAGCAAATTCCTTAAAATAATAATAATAATTCTATAAGATTTGCCAAAGAAACCTCACCTATCTTATTCGCTATGTAGTCTTGGAGTAGTTATTTAACCTTGTTAGGCCTTATTTTCTTCCTATTTAAAACAATTACAATGATTATTTCTACCATATTTCATTGGTATAAAGATTAAATGTCATCATTTACCTGGGACAAACAGTACACTTCCTGGTATATTTTAAGTGCTCTGCAAAAGTTGACCAAAAACTGTTTTGATTAATCATATATTTAAAAACTATAGAATTCATACTCTTAAAAATTTCTTGAGTATTTCAATCACTCCCACAATTATTGTTTCATTATTTAACCCATACATGTAAAATTTATTTCAAAATGTGCATTTTAATTATTAAAAAAATAACAGAAGGTTGAGAGGTTTTTTTCTCAAGCCCATAATCCTTAATATAAAACAGAATATGGTAATATAAATATTTATACCTATAGTAAATAAATTTTTATTTATTTCTTTATCTTTTCTATATATCATGTCTCTTTGACAAAGGCATCTTGAAAGGTTGTATTTTACAGAATATGAGATACAAAATGACATTATTAACCATTAGGCTTTCCATTGTAAAGAATTCAGAATTTTGGTCTCACTTCAAAACCAGAAAAGGACTTTGCTTTTGAGAAAGAGTTAAATAAGTCATGGTAGGTCAATGCTCAGGCTTTGACAACTAGAAGAATTTGGATAAAATTTTTAAACATATTTTAAAGACAGCTAAGAGCTTTTGAAGCAACAAAGAATAGATGAACTCAATTTTTATAGAAAGGAGTAAATTTCTGAAGTAAGATGATAATCTGTTGCTTTTTTTTTGGCTTCTTTGCTAATTCTGGACATGGACTGATGATCAGTACTACTTTGGTAGAAAGAATCTATTGGGTGAAAGAGTAACCAACAGAACTTTATCACTTATGAGATGTTGGTGGGCAAACTGGAAACTTAAGAGGATTCAAATGTATGGCTGGTTTCCCTTCCAGATATTTCCTGAATTTTGGTCTCCACCAAGGCTAGAGTGCCAGGAAAAAGCTTCTAAAAGACAATATTTCCTGTAGGCTTATAAAGCATAGAAAACAAAGACATACATCAAATCCCTCGCCAATCTCCTTTATAAACGTGTAATATATTTTAAGCTTATCAGGCAAGAGTTTGGGGAAATGAGCTAAAATATCTGAAGGACAAAGTTTGAAATATCATAGTGTTTCAGGGCTGAGAAAATGGAGAGTCAATATGCAGTCAGTCAGAGGACCTGAAGGATTATCTCCCAGACAGAGGCTAAAAAAGGGGAACCTGAATGTTAATACAGCTAAGGCCCTACAAAGTTAATTTTTAACTGGATTAAAACCTACCAGCTGCCTAAAAAAAAGAGAGTAAATTCCTTTTTGTGAAAAATAACATCTTTTCACATTGTAAATCACAAAACCAACAATTATTAGACAAGCAACATGACAAGAAAATGTGACTGGTAATTAAGAAAAAATAGATAATAGATGGATATCCACAGGTTTTGCACTGGATTTCACAGAAAATAACTAAATTAGCATGTCAAAGAAAATTTTAAAAATACATGGATAAATAGTTGCAAGGAGGGAGAATATCTCCAAAGGACTAGAATATGTAAAATAGAATCAAATGGATATTCTAAAATTAAATAATGTGAAATCTGATATTAAAGAATTCAATCTTGGGTTAAATTATAAATTGGATGGAACAGAACGAGATTATTGAACTCAAATATAGCTCGATGGAAAATACACAAACTGAAGCACCAAGATTAAAAAGAGAGGTTAAAACAGAACATAGTACAAGGAACATCTGAGCAAAACCCAAAGACAGCCTATGCTTAATTGAAGTCCAATAAGGAAAAGATAGAAAGAATGAGGTATATTAACTATTTGACGAGAGAATGGCTGGGAATTTTCTAAAACTGCTAAAAGACATCAATCCACATACTTAAGATTTTAGCAAAATAAAGCAGGAAAAGCAAATACAAGTATAGGAAAGAAAGAAAAACAAAGAAAGAAAGAAAAAGAGAGAGCTAAAGAGAAAACTATCACATAAGTAAATCATAGCAAAACTGCTAAAAACCAAAGAAGGGAGAAGCAAAACATAACATATAAAACAGCCCATGGGCGTGGGGAGAGTGTTACAAGTGTTACCCTCAAATGTACAGTCATAAAACTGACAGCTGAATTTCTACAGAAGTGAAGGAAGTCAGAAAACACAATAAAATGATCTCCTGAAAATACGGGATGAGGGGTCATATGGAGAAGATGGATCTGAATTCTATAGCCAGCTACACTCATGCACAATAGAATTCTATACCCATAAACAATATAATAATATCCTTCAAAAATAAGGGTGAAACTAAGACTTTATTTTAGGCAAGGACTGAAGTAATTTTCACTCATAGCCATGGATGGATGGATAGACAAAGAAAAGCAGAAAGGAAAATAATCCAAAAGAAACCAAGAAAATTAAAGGAGGGATAATTAACACCAAAATGGTAAAAACGTGAATAAATATAAATTAATACCTACCATACAATACTGTAATTGTAATGTCTTCTGTAATTTTACTTATGTATAGAAGCAAAACTAATGATAGTAACAGTACTTTGGGCAAGTTATAGTTAAAAGGACTTTCAAAGTTTTAAATTTTTATCGGTGTCAAGAAAATGGTAAAACAATATGTATTAGACCATTATTTGATAAAATTGCATGTTGTAATCTTTAGGACGACCACTAAAAGAGGATTAAAATAATGTACAACTCAGAAGAGAAATAACAGGATAACAATGTGAGTGGATATAATGGGATAATATAAGTACTTGCTGAATTTTTAAAAGTTAAAAGAGAAAAACATAAATAAATGTAACAATGGAATACATGTATGTTCTTTTATGTAGATGTTCTTTTGTATAGATATATAATCTATATTCCTAGATATATCACGTACTATACTAAATTTCAATAGCCTACATATTCCACATAAAAGCCCAACAATGTCAGACAGGAGAAAAAATGAAAAAACAAAAAATGTTTGCTCCTTAGAAGAGATATATCTTACATATAAGGACACAGAAAGGCCGAAAATAAAATGATGGAAAAGATATACAAAGAAAAAATAAGAACATAATGCTGCTGCATCTATACTATTATCAAAAAAGAAGTCTTTAAAACAAGATAATTTGATGCAGATAGATACTGCATAGTGATAAAAGAGGCCATTCAACAGGAAAATGTGACAGTTACAAATTTATATGCATGTTAACATTGTTTCCAGATAAAATCAGGATTCGAAGAACTAAAAGGAGAATTAGACAAATCTCAATCAAACTGGAAGACTTTGACACACTCTTTCAATAACTGTAAGATATAAGCAATCTGATAATTAACAAATGTTATTTAATCGAGATTTATAGAACACTGCCACCAACATAAATAAAATTATATGATCTTCACGAGCACATGAAGCATATCTTGATCTAAAATGCAGTTTTCTCTCTCACCAATTGGATATTAGCTAGTAATCATTAACAAAACACTGACTAGAATAACTCAATGATATTGAAATTAAACAGTATGCTTTAAAATAATCTATATGTCATAGAAGAAATCAAAACATAACTTGATAATATTTTGAAATGAAAGAAAAACATATTGCGTATCAAAATTTGTGAGGTGCAGATAAAAAAGTGTTCAGAGAGGATTTACACGTTAAGTAAGTACATTAGCAAAGAAGAAAGGCTGAAAATCAACAATTTAAGCTTCTATCTCTAGAACTTAGAAAAAAGAATTGCAAATAGAAACTAAGGAATGTATAACAAAAAATAATAAAAAGAAGAATAGAAAGTATTGAAATGGAAAACATTTTATTTATGTAGATGGGATCACTACAGATCTTAGAGACAACAAAAAATAATGAGGATATTATGAAAAATATTATGTCAATAAATCGAACAAAATAAATTAATTATACAAATTTTTCTTTAAAATATGCTACTTAATGAAGTTGATAGAACATGTGAATAATCTAATATCTATTAAATAACTTGAATTCTTATTATAAAGAAAACTCCTAGCCCAAATGGCTTATATTTAAGGAAGAAGTTACACGACTGTTTACAAATTCTTCCAAAAAGTGCAAAAAGAATGGGTGTTTTAAACCTTTTATGAAGCTAGCAAAACTTTGCTTCTGCAGCATGAAAATATAACAAGAAAGTAAATTGCAAGCCAATATCTCTCAAACACATAAAATGCAAAAATTCTTAATAAATATTAGCAAATAATTAAGCTAATAAGTATTAGCTTAATAAATATTAGAAAATCAAATCCAGGCTGTATTAAATAGATGATATATCAAGACTAAAGTGGGGTTTATTACAGAAATCCAAGGTTAATTTAAATATTTGAAAATCTATGCAATTCACTACATTAACAGAAAAATAAAATAAATTATATGATCATTTTGATAGATACAGGAAAAGCATTTGGGAAAATTCAACACTTATTTATGATTTTTTAGACATCTTAAGTTAGGAAAATGAAGAGAATTTCCTTAACTTGGTAGAGAAACTTCTTGTGGTTGCTTTAAAATACATACGCAAATTCTTTGATACCTCTCCTTTTAAAAGATTTTAAAAACTTTAATAAAAATCTTTGAATTTTCTAAATTATAAAAAAAGTATAATTAAATACAGCAACCTTTTGGGAATTTAGGGCCATGGGCTATAATTGGTAAATCTTTACACACTTCTGACATTGATACAACCACGGATCTTATTCAGATTTACCCAGTTTTACTTGTAGTCACATGTGTGCTAGTGTTTATGTATTTAGTTCTACACAATTCTATTTCACCAGTTGCTATATCCATCACCACAGCCAGGACATTGAACAGTTCCATGATCACAAGGATCCCTCCTGTTGCAGTTTTATAACCATCCTTAAACCCCTTTCTCCCACCCTCTAACCAATCCCTAAACCCCAGAAATCACTAATCTACTTTCTATTTCTAAAGTTTTGTCTTTTTCATGGATAAATGAAACCACACAGTATGTAACCTTTGGCATTGGCCTTTTTCACTCAGGGTAATTCTCTGGAGATTCATCCAAGCTGTTGGGTGTATGAATAATTCACTTTTTATCGCTGAATAATAATCCATGGCGTGGATGTATTTCAGTTTATTTAACCATTCACCTGTTGAAGGACATCTAGGTTGTTTCTAGTTTTTGGCTATTACTAATATAGCTTCTATGAACATTAGTGTATGTATAGGTTTTTGTCTGAACATGGTTTTCTTTCAATTATTTTATTGAAGTCACAATGTGTAATTTCAGGTGTATATTATTATTTATCAGTTTCTGTATAGACTACATTGTGTTCACCAATAGTACAATTTTTATCCGATACTATATATATGTTCCCCTTTACCCCTATTGCCCAACTCCCAATCCCTTTCCCCTCTGATAACCACTGATCTGTTCTCTTTATACATGTGTTTGTTTATCTCCCGCCTATGAGTGAAATCACACAGTGTCTCTTGTTTTCTGTCTGGCTTATTTCGCTTAACATAATACCCTCAAGGTCGATCCACGTTGTTGCACATGGGATGATTTTTTTTATGACTGAGTAGTATTCCATTGTGTGTGTGTATATATATATACACACATATATATATACACACACACATATGTATACACATATACATATATGTGTATACACATATATACACCACCTCTTTTTCATCCATGCATCAGTTCTTGGGCACTTGGGTTGCTTCCACATCTTGGCTATTGTAAATAATGTTGCAATGAACATAAGGGTACATAAGTTTCTTTGAATTGTTGATTTCAAGTTCTTTGGATAAATAGACAGTAGTAGGATATTCTATATGGAAGTTCCTCATCAGATATGTAATTTTCAAGTATGTTCTTCTATTTTGTAACTTGAACTTTCATCGTTTTCACATGGAGGTCCATAGAACAAAAACTTTTAATTTTGAATATGTCTAATTTATTTTTTTTTCTGTAAATAGTTCTTTTATTGTTAATTTTAAGAACACTTTGCCTAGCCTTAGGTTCCAAAAATTTTCTGAGTTGACTTTTATCCTACAACCTTACTAAACTCACTAATTTGTTCAAGGAGGTCGTTTTTGTAGATTTCTTGGCATTCCTCTTTGTATGAGATTTACTTCTTTTTCTTGTCTTATTTCATCAGTACTATAAATTTCCCTTTAAACACTACTTTCACTGCATCCCTAATCTTTGATAACTTGTATTTTCATTTTTATTGGTTCAAAATATTAAATTTCTCTTAAGAGTTCTTCTTTGGTCCATTATTTGTTTAGAAGTATGTTGTTTAATCTCCAACATTTTTGGAATTTTCCATCTATCTTTTTGTTATGATGTCTAGTTTAATTCCACTGTGATCTGACAGCATACTTTGCATAATTTCTATTCTTTTAAATTTAGTAAGGTATGTCGTATGGCACAGAATACGTCTATCTTAATGAACATTCCTTGTGAGCTTGAGAAGAATGTCTTCTGATATTATTTAATGAAGTATTCTGTAAATGACAATTAAATCCAGTAGACTGATGGTGCTGTTCAGTTCATCTGTATCCTTACTGACTTTCTACCTGCTAAATCCATCAGCTGCTAGCAGAATGGTGTTGAAATCTCCAAGTATAATGGTGATATGTCTATTTCTTCTTGCAGTTCTATCAGTTTTTCCCCATGTATTCTGACACTCTGTTGTTAGGTGCATACGCATTAAGGATTGTTATGTCTTTTCGGAGAATTTATCCCTTTATTATTATGTAATGTCCCTCTTTATCCCTGATAATTTGTCCTGTTCTGAAGTCAACTTTGTTTGAAATTAATATAGGTACTTCAACTTTCTTTCGATTAGTGTCAGCACGATATATTTTTCTCATTCCTTTGCTTTTAATCTATGTGTATTTATATTTAAAATAAATTTCTTATACACACCACATGTTTGAGTGTTTCTTTTTAATCAACTCTGAACATCTGGTGTTTTAAAATTTGTGTATTTAGACCATTCACATTTAAAGTAATTACAAATGTAGTCCGTTAGTATTTACCATGTTTGTAAATGTTTTCTATTCATTGCATTTGTTCTTTACTTTTTATCTTCCCTTCTTTTCCTGACTGCTCTGGTTTTAATTGAGTATCTGATATTATTCCACTTTCTCTCCTCTCTTGGCATATCAATTATACTCTTAAATTATTCTTTTAGCAGTTGCTGTAGAGTTTGAAATACACATTTACAGCTAATCTAAGTCTACTTTCATATAATACTACACTTCTTCACAGGTAATGCAGGTAACTTACAACAGAATATTTGCAATTTCTCCCTTCTGTCTCATATAATATTGCTGTCATTCAATACACTTCCCCACATGCTGTAATAACCACCCAATATATTCTTGCTACTGATACTTTGAACAAAAGGTTATAAGTCAATTAAGAATCAAAAAAATGAAAAATTTATTTATCTTCATTTATTTCTTTTCCAGTTTTCTTCAATTCTTTATGTAGTTCTGAGCTTCTGATCTATATCATTGTCCTCCTCTCTGAAGACCTTTTTTTGACATTTCTTGCAGTGCAGTACTACTGGTGAAATATTCCTTCAGTTCTTATTTGTCTGAAAAAGTATTTCGCCTTCACTCCTTTTTAAGTGGGCAAAAGCTCTAACTTTTTTTTACTGTGATAAAAAACAAAATATAAAATTTACCGTCTTAACCATTTCTATGTGTACAGTTCAGTTGTGTTAAGTATTTTCACATAATTGTGAAACAGATCTCCAGACCTTTTTCATCTTGCAAATCTGAAGCTCTATATCCATTAAACAACAGCTTTTTTCCTCCTTCTCCCAGTTCCTCATAACCACCATTCTACTTTTTATCTCTATGAATTTGGCTACTTAGATAACACATATCATATAAGTAGAATCAAACAGTATATGTCTTTTTGTGACTGGCTTATTTCACTTAGCATAATGTCTTCAAGGTTCATCCATGTTGTAACATGTGATGAGATTTTCTTCTTTTCTAAGACTGAATGAAATTTTGTTGCATACGTATACCACATTTTGTTTATTGATTCACCTGTCAATGACACTTGCATTACTTCTACCTCTTTGTTATTGTGAATAATGCTCTATGAACATGGGTGTGCAACTATCTTTAAGACCCTGCTTTCAATTCTTCTGAATATACACACAGAAGTAGGATTGCTGGATCATATGGCCAGATTATTTTTAATTTTTTGAGGAACTGTTTCCACCAACAGTGCACACATGTTCCAATTTATCCACATTCTCACCAACGCTAGCTATTTTCTGCTTTTTTTTTATTATTAGTTATCCTAATAGGTATGTTTCCTTCACTTTTGAAGGATAATTTCACTAGATACAGAATTCTAGATTGGCGTTTTTTTCCTTGTTTCAATAGTTTAAATATTTCACTACATTCTCTTCTTTCTTGTATGATTTCTAAAGAGAAATCATTTGTAATTCTTGTACTTTTTCCTCTATAGGTAAGGTGCTTTTTCCCTCTGGCTTCTTTTAAGATTTTCTCTTTATCTTTGGTTTTCTGTAGTTTGAACATTATATTCCTAGGTGTAGATTCTTTTAGATATCTTTTTTGGTATTCTCTGAGCTTCCTGGATCTGTCGTTTGGTGTCTGTCACTAATTTTGGAAAATTTTCAGCAATTATTACTTCAAATATTTCTTCTGTCTCCTTCCAGTATCCCCATTATATGTATGTCACATCTTTTGTAATTTTCTCACTGTTTTTTGATGTTTTATTCCATTTTCTTTCTTTTTTCTCTTTGCATTCAGTTCAAGAACTCATATTGACATATCTTTAAGCTCACTGATTCTTTTCTTGGTTATGTCTATCCTACTGCTAACTCTATCAAAGATACTCTCCACTCTGTTACATTTTTTTCTAGCATTTCCTTTTGATTCATTCTTACAGTTTCTTATTTCTCCTTGCATCATCCTTGTGTTCTTACATGTTGTCTACTTTTTACATTGAAGTTTTAATGTATTAGTCGTAGTAATTTTAAATTTCCTTTCTGATAGTTTCAAAATCTGTTATATCTGAATTTGGTCTTGATGCTTGCTTTTCTCTTCAGATTGTGCTTTTAGAATGCCTTGTGATTTTTTGTTGAAAACTGATGATGAGATGTATTTGGTAACAGAACATTTAAGCATTTCTACCAGTTCTGGCACCAATACTTCTATTCTCAGTAAGCTGATCTTGGCTTTAATTCTCTGTCTCCACATCTCTTTCTAGTTTTTAGGGTGGTGGTTTGTCCTGTGACCTCAATTCTCTGATGGATCTAAGCAGTCATTGATTTTCAGCTTGTTCAAATTTTTTCTTATTGTGAAGGTAGGAATGGTGACTTCTGAGGTTTTTATATGTTGGAATTAAAACTACGAATCCTATGTGCTGTTTGTCATACTGTGTTTTTATCCTTATAACAGAGAACTTTCTATACTTGTGTTCACACACATAGTTTATATTTTAAAATTTTTATAGACTATAAAAGTGCAATTCAAGCAAAGTCCCATTCTTTTAAAATCTGAATTGTATAAAATAAGAATGAAATGCCTCTATCTACTCAACACACTGATTTTTCTACTTCACCCTCCTCAAGAATGATTATCATTTTCTATTTGGTGTATTTCTTTTCTGACTTTTACCTAAAGGTGTATTCATGCACACACACACTTTTTAAACAAAAGTTCATTCATGTTTTATATATTGATCTCTTATCTCAAGATACTTAGCTCCATACAGAAAGAGATAATCAGAGGAACGAAAATAATAGGGTTAAGGTATATATTATTACATAATAACATGATTGTAGCTTTTTCCGTCAACTTTTGTAATGATCATCATCAATAAGAAGCATTTGTTGAGCATCTACTGCATGTGAAGTGCCCTGGTAAATACTGTGATAATAAGGGTGGCTTTGGAAACAAAATATACACATCTGAATATTGCACTAGCAATTAAAGGGTACATAGCATTAAAAATCAAATAACTAGCACAAATTTATAATTGTTCGAAGTTCACAGGAGGAAGGGATCACTATCTTATGCAACAAAATTGTTTTTACTTGGTTAGGATCAGGGTAGGATAATTTGGGAATAAGAGACATATAATGTGGGGAAGAAATTTTTAACCAAATAAATAATAAAAAATTTTAAAAACTAACTTATGCTAAGCCCTTGTGCCTGTTCTGTTCTGGAAACTTTACAGGTATAAACACATTTAATACTTAACAATCCTACGAGACGGATACTCTTATCATCTCCATTATAGCTCTGAGGAGACTG
This sequence comes from Equus quagga, assembly GCF_021613505.1. Taxonomy (NCBI): domain Eukaryota; kingdom Metazoa; phylum Chordata; class Mammalia; order Perissodactyla; family Equidae; genus Equus; species Equus quagga. The sequence continues at coordinate 41,237,967 of NC_060267.1, forward strand.
AGGCTTAGAGAGAGAAATAACTTGCCCACATTCGTGCAGGCTTTGATGCAAAATAGTCTCTAGAGCCAGTGCTTTTAACAGGACACCGGTGAGGAGGTATGCCATTTAGGGGGTGGGGAAGGTTGGAGCTACATTTTGCAGGCTTCTGAATGCCAGGCTAAGTATTTTGAATAGTTTTCTCCAAGCAAAGAGGAGTCAATGAAGACTCAACCACAGGAATAGCTTCTACAAAAGAATGTTTTAAGATAATTAATTTAATAGCAGTATTTAAAATGGGATGAATTTTAAAAAGATAAAAAGCAGAGAAATCATTGAGAAATCTGGTTCAATAGTTAAGTAGCAAAGGGATGAATGCCTATTTCAGGGTAATAGCAAGAAATAACAAAATCAAAGGACGGACATTACAGTCATATTACTCCCTTCATTATACCAGAGGCACTATTATCACACTAAAAAGAAACAATGGCTCTCTTAAGTTCATAGTCTTAGATCTCAAACACAATATTTCTTACCTCTTAGTCTAGCCAAATAAAAGAACTGTTTGTGTATATTCATAGACAGATGGAGAAAATTCCAATTGCCATTCAACACATTTACCAACATTCAGCTTTTTCCTAAAAAGTGTTTCATATATAAAATTGTAAAATGGTACATATTTGAAAAGTTGAAAAATAAAGATATTTATGATGGGGTCAAAGCACATATATTGTGAAAGAACCATTCTGAAAGAGGTAAGCAGGAAAAATCTTTTAACTGAGGTAGCACAAATCAGAGGAAACTCATTAAAGCATAAGTGCCTGGGAAAACGAAAGAATACAAAAATAAAAGCAAGAGCTGAAAAACAGACATTTTCAGTCAGAGAGCAGAACATTCAATATAATAGTAAGAAAAGGCATCATAATAGAAAAAAGGAGAAAGCATAAACACCTCTAGTATACACACAAAAATAATAATTGTTTTTAGAAACTAGGAGATGGGTTCCAATTTCCATAACTTAATAAAAAGACACTTTAGATGCAAAAGAGCCCTAGAAAAGATTAGAGACTGAATGACCTAAAAAAAATGCTTTAGAAATGCCCTGCTTTTTTTTTGTCAAAATCTTATATTATTCAATATAATCATATATACACAAAAAAGTAATCTAGCAACAAATTAATTTCTAGATGCCTGAATATAACAGAGAAGGACATGAGCAAATAAACTCAGCAGGTAGTTAATAGCTGGCTTCTCCAAAGAACTGATTGTCATCTTTATATCTGGGGAAAAAAATCAAGGTACTGCTTTTGGGAATATCTCTAACATATTTATACCGGAGATTTACCTTACTAGTTAATGGACATCAATATCCTGGCACCAAAATAGAAGTACTGGAAAGAGATTGAAATGAGCTCAAAGGAAACATTTCACTTTAAGAAAAATACCATGAAAATATAGTCAATTGCAGTTTCTTGGGCATAAATTGTCATGTGCACACACTTCATTAAAAATGAGTTTAATATAAAAAACTATTCTTGGTGCTGCACTAATGTATTCATTCTCCCCACCTCCTTTGGCAACACAGCTTAGCTGATGAGTTAAATGACAAAAAACATGATAGTGCAATAGAAATGGGGCCAAGAGCTATTGGGGGTGGCTTAATGATCAGGATTGGAGTGTCTAATTTTCCTGGATAGACATCCAAAATCCAAATCCCAGGAGCAATTCCACTTTCTATTCCTGTCAGATAAAAGAGCTATGCTCCAAACAACTCATCTTATGAAGGTGCTTTAGGCAGGGCTCTGCACACATAACATTGTCTTAGGGAACATGTGGTAAAATGCCTATTTTAATTCGGAAAACTTTGCATTCAAAAGATGTTTTAAAGTAAAAAAAAAAAAAAAGGATTTTTTACCGTTGTCCTATCTTTTCAGAGACTTATATGACCTCAGATGGAAACATGAAATTTGATGATTCTATCATTGAGTGGTTATTAAAAAGTAAGATACCTGGTCTGACTGAGCCACTCCCTGCTAAAGTCTCACAGTCTGCCTGTCCCATTGTGCTTAATTAGCTCATCTAGCTATGAACGTGCTGACCACAGGCTTGCCACTCATTATGCGTCATAAAAGAAGTCCAGACCCATGATAAACATGGTTTCCAGTACCTTTAGAAGTGCAAAAACTGCACCATTTTGGACATGTTATGTTAGCTCCCTGGGGTGTATTTTGATCACACTTGATTCTGCAGCTCTTGGCTCCTACGTTGTCATGCACGCACCAGCATCTCCAGATTCCAAACTGACAAGAATGTCAAGTGTGATGCACTTGAGTGTTTTCACAGTGTTCAAGCACTAAAATCCTATTAGGTGTCACTAGGACAAAGTAATCCATAATCAAGTTATTTTCAACATGTTGGCTTTTGTGTCCCAGAGTGCCTATCAGTTTGAGGTACACGTGGTAAAGATGCTTTCGTAGACTATTAAATTCAAATTCAACTAACATTGAGCAAGGAAATATGATAGGTCCTGTCATATAAATTACTTACTTAATCCTTACAAAAATTCTTAAATTGTGTTGTCATTATCACCATTTTACAACACAAAAACTGATGATTATAGACACTATTAAATGGGAGAATCAACTTTGAACCCCAATCTTATGGTTCATGTACTTAAAGAGACTGATGTGCATGAGTGTGTGTATGTGTGTGGTATTTATGCATGTTTTGAACAATTGCTATTGCCCAGACATTGTGCTGAATGAGTTATATGTGTTTGTGTGTGTGTACAGCAAAGTAGATATTACTTCTTAGTTAAAACAGAGATCTAATAACCTGCCCGAAGCAGCACAGCTTTAGATGGTAGAACCAAGATTCAAACTTAGACAGGTTTGATTTTGAAGCCCACACTCTCAGTCACTTCATCTTACTGCCTACAGACAGTTTGGCTCTTTCCCTCTTCAATTTTCCTTTTACTCCATCATGACTGAACCACAGCTCTAAACCATTACAAATTTATTTGAATCCTATATGATGAAATGTGGGATAAGACTTGAATATTCCCTATTATCATCTTTCAAAGTCATCCAGTTCCTGTCAGAGTAACAAGATGATATTGTGGAGGAAATATTCCTTGCTTGGTTTGTGCTTTTGTTTTTCAAGTGGATTAAGATATTCTCATGTATGGTAACGTGACTATTCTATTTACAGCAGGATGTGGGGCTGTTGATCTAAGCTCTGTGGGAGGGACTGTGAAGACCTTATGATCATCCTGCTGTTGGTTTGTGATCCTTTTATATTGTTAAATGTTGGGGGGCAGGAAAGGGGAGTGTACACACCTTGCTGTCCTACACTAGATCTGATCTATCAACCAACACCTAGAAGAAATGGCCAGGAGAAATAACACTCTTTTTAAATGGAGATTCCTTTCAGTACAGTCTGTTGGATGACCAGCCACATGTACATGCACGGTATTGCTCTCACAGATAGACTCTCAGGTGGCAGCTGTAATCAACCTTTAAATGCCACGTTTTCTCTTTGAAAAAACATTTTCACTTTTGAAAACTTAGCTTCAGTTCTCCAAAACGAAATTTATGAATCTCCCCTGTGTTTTTAGTCGCAACAATGAAAACAGACAATTTCTTAAATGGAGAACTGACAAGTGACAGTGATTAATGACATTTTTGTTTATTGGTTTGGCTGTAAGCCAAATATGAAGCAGAGCTTCCCTAGACCCCTTGTTGGTAAAATTGCAGCAAAAAACAGGTGCAAAAACATTACACATAATGTAGTAGAAAAGGGCTTACTTCCAAGAAAGTCTACTCATATTAGTTTATATATTTTGTACTTCACTAAAAGAGAAATGTGGATCAAATTTGTTCCAACACAGTTGGAAGCTCCATTTTCTTTTTTGGCCTACATACTGTTTAAAAATCCAGTGGAGATAAATGAAAAGGCTTATGCTAGCTTCTATTTTATAATTATTTTAAATTTTTGATAGCTTTTTACTTTTTAATTCTGCTTTCAGTCTACTTTTATTCTTAATAGGAAGCCTACCAAATATCAAACCAAAGAGTAGTTATCAAATAGCAGCTTTCTTTTCTTTTCTTTTCTTTTCTTTTCTTTATGTGCTGCCGGAAACAGTTTCTGTCCTTGATAAGCTTCCATTCTGATCAGGAAAACAACTTTGAGCATGGACATCTCACTTCCCTAACTAGATAGCAGCCACTGCAGTTCCATTAACATCCCACCTGCTTCAATTACACAATTTATTTTTCTTCATACCATCTCATCACTTAGATCCAAGATTTGTAATATTTATGCATCAAATGTTCTCATTAAAGTTATTGACTGTGATGTCCCCACAGGAGAGAGAGAAAAGTCAACTTAGGCTCTCACAGTCTACAGACACAGATAAAAGGAGGTAACAGACAAGGAAAATATAATGACTCATTTTCACTAAGGGAGAAATAAAGTAGAAAACTTCTGATGAAAAAAAAGCCCATAATATGCAAGTACACAAACAGGTATACTAGATAAATAAAATTATTTTGTAACCCAAAATAGGTTTATAAAAGATAAGAAAACAACCATAATTTTTAAAAAGTACATATATTTTATTTGATATTAGACATCCTGGAGCCTTGAATGTTCTCAAACATTTTCAAAAAATCATTCAAGTGCTCTAAACTGTTAGGTGAATTTCTCCTCATATACTCTCTGGATGTGGATATTATTAAAGTAAAGTATTTATTCCTATCAATTAAATGAATCTATCTCCAACAGAGCTAGTACCTAGACTCAGGTTTGCAATCCCCTACTGTATGCTGATATTGTGAGAAAGAAATAAAGTTATATTAGAAATAACTTTAATATGTTAAAATTTTGTTATGATTTTGAATGTCTTTTTACCTTTAAGGCATTTGAGGAGCACAAAAATTGAACAGAGAATTTGAAGCACAACCATAATCCATCACTAAGTGTTTAAAGTAGAGTTTAGTCAAACATATCCAAACCATCAATCCCCAATTCATTATCAAAATTACCCCATAATCAAACTTTAGCTGCATGGTTTCCAGTCTCAGGAAATTCAACCCTTTAGGGACATTCAAAAAGGTGAGGGCATTTTAAATTCTCTAGTAAAATGATGAAAAATACCAGAGGCTCCCCTGCTGGAAATCACTATCTGAAGCTAACCCTTTCTCAACAGAAAAAACTAGAATCAAAATATCCTACATGAGCCAATGTCAACCCTAGTTCTGTGGACACACCAGTGTATCCCCAAGTGGACTAATTTTTTAAAAACTTCTCAAAGTGGAGTTTTAGGACTTTCTATTTAAAAAGAAAATGTTATATTGCATTTTATGATGAGAAGGTCTTGAGATCAAGCTAAAGTGCTGAAACTTCTAGTTAAGGAACCTGTATCATGTGGTCTATATAAATCTAGCACTTAGTGAAAAAACTGGGAAATTTTATATCATCTATAGCTGACACAAGAGTGAATGGATGGACCAAATGAGTGGATAAATATTTTGTTCAAGTGCTACAAAGTGCTACAAAGGATCTCAAAAGGAATCAGACATTTTCTTGTCCTCATGTAGCTTTATATTGAATATTGAATTGTGGGGAAACAAGTGACTATTTCACAAATGTTGATGAAATAAGTAGCTTTAGAAGTACAGAAATCAATGCTATTGAAGATTTTCATCAAGAAATTGGAGAGTCTCCAGGTAACTTGATAAGTAAAGATTTTCTCTAGTATAACTGGTACAAAGAAAATGCCTGTAAAAATTTAGACAAGCGATGCTTCTAATTTGCTGTTTAATTCATTATTCACTCAGTGTAAGACACTTTAGTTAATTTGTGGCATTTTCTATCCATGAATTAAAGAGATAGAAATAATGTTGATCAAAGAAGTTAAAGAAATTGGATCACTAGCTTTCTTTTATAAGATTTTTAAATTGTATTGTTATTTATATTTTATCTTGAGACTTTATTGGGGAATATTTTCATTTATCCATTTATTCATTCATTCATTCATTCATTCATCCACCACTAAATAAACTTCTGTTTTGCAACTCCTATGAGCGAAACTCTGAGCAAGACAATTTGAGAGAAAACAAAGATATGTAAGATCAAAGATGTAGTCTCTAAGAGTTTACAACTTCCAGGTCCTCTTTGACATAATAAAAACCTCTGCAAAGACGTTAATATGAGAGCAAAGAAATTCTTGATAATGTATTAAACTGGGTCACTGCTATAGCTCAACAGAAATCTAGAAATGCCATTTTAGTAGAGTATAATAATTGTTCAATTTACCATGTCCCATCCTGTCCTAAGTGCTCTTATGAGACCACCGTTTAGCCCAAAATAGCCTGATCATCTCTCTACTCACCAAAAACACTGGTGACATTAAGTTTATATTGCCTTGAAAAATGTTCATAATTTAACATTTTTATGCTTATCCTAGGTTTCAAATAGACATTCCAATCCAAAGTAATGGCAAAAAAGTAACACCGCAATATTAACATGATTGACACTTTTATGGTATCTTCATCAGATACATGCAATAAAATACTTTTCCATATGTCTTCTTTTACTTTTCTGTTATTATTCTGTCAGTCATCAGTTGGATACAAATTTTAAAATATGGTGATAGACACAGAAGTTTCTGTCCCCATCTCCCTTTCTATAGGTAAACATATATGCACTTTTATGTATATACCTACACATACGACATAGGTATATGTTTAGGTAGATTATAGATATAGATATGTATAGATAGACAGAGAGATCAATAGATAGACTGACAGGTAATGTATCATTCAATTCAGGGTATTTATTTGTTTTGAACCTATTTATTATATTATTGGAAGATGGAAGGAAGGAGAGGAGGATACATTACCTGTTTTAATCCTCCAACGTTTGTTCTTCCAATCTTTTCTTGTTCTTAACACTCGTCTCTTATACCATCCCAACCCCTTGCATGTCATGCAATAATTAGACTATTGCAACAGATTTTTACTGATCCCTGAATATGCCTTTGCCCCTCTAAAGCTAGGTAGCTATTTTTTCTCTCATTTTTTTTACTGAGATATTGTTGATACACAACATTGTTTTAGGTGTACAGCGTGTTGATTTGATACACTTACATAAACTGTAATATGAGTGTGACTGTAGCATTGGCTAACACTTCCATCACATTACATAATTGTTTTTTGGTTGTGAGAAACTTTAATATTTAATCTCTTAGCAACTTTCAAGTGTATAATATAATATTGTTCACTATAACCATAATGCTGTGCATTGGACCCCCAGAACTTTTTATCTTCTACCTGCAAGTTTGTAAACTTTGGCCAACATCTTCCCAATTCCCCCACCGCCAAACCCTGGTAATCACCATTTTACTCTCTGCTTATATGAGTTCAGTTATTTTAGATTTCGCAGAAAAATGATGTCACACAGTATTTCTCTTTTCTGTCTGACTTATATCACTTAGGATAATACTCTCTAGATCCATCCATGTTGTTGTAAATGGCAGAACTTCTTTCTTTATCATGGCTGAAAAATATTCATATACACATGCATATATACATATATACATATATATTCAATTACATATATACACATGTGTATACACATGTATATATCACTTCTTCTTTATCTATTCAGCCATTGCTGGTCACTTAGGTTGTTTCAAAATCTTGGCAATTGTGAATAATGCCGCAATAAACATGGGAGTGCAGATACATTTTCAATACTCTGTTTTCACTTCATTTGGATATATACCCAACAAATTAAAAATAATTTTTCAAGGAACTCCATATTGTTTTCCATAGTGGCTGAACCAATTTACATTGCTATCAACAGTGCATAAAAGTTCTCTTTTCTCCACAGCCTCACCAACACTTATCTCTTGTCTTTTTCCTATTCTTTTTTCTTTTAGGAAGATTATCCCTGAGCTAACATCTGCTGCCAATCCTCCTCTTTTTGCTAAGGAATACTGGCCCTGAGCTAACATCCGTGCCCATCTTCCTCTACTTTATATGTGGGATGCCTACCACAGCATGGCTTCCAAATGGTGTCATGCCCAAACTCAGGATCCGAAACCGAGAACCCCGGACTGCTGAAGCAGAACGTGCACACTTAACCACTGTGCCACCTGGCCAGCCCCATCTCTTGTCTTTTTGATGACAGCCATTTCAACGTATGAGGTGATAATCTCATTGTGGTTTTGATTTTCATTTCCTTGATGATTAGTGATGTTGAGCCTCTTTTCCGTTCTTTGGTTATTGAGTTGTATGAGTTCTTTATATATATTTTGGGTAATAACCTCTTATCTGATATATGGTTTGCAAATTATTTCTCCTGTTCCATTGATTACCTTTTCATTTTTTTGATTGTTTCTTTTTCTGTGCAAAAGCTTTTTAGTTTTTAGTAGTCTCACTTGTTGATTTTTGCTTGTGCTGCTTGTGCTTTTAGTGTCATATCCAAAATATCATTACCAAGACCAATGTAAAGGAGGTTTTTCCTATGTTTTCTTCTGGGAGTTTTACAATTTCAGGACTGATGTTTTAAGTTTTTAATTTACTTTGAGTAATTTTCAAGAGTGGTATAAGACAGGGGTCCAAGGTCATTTTTCTGCATGTGGTTATCCAGATTTCCCACACCGTATTTTGAAGAGACTATTGTTCCCCATTCAATATTCTTGCCTCTCTTGTCAATACTACTTGACAGTATATGCATGGGTTTGTGTTTGAGTTCTTGACTGTTCCATTGGTCTATGTGTCTATTTTTATGCCAGTACCATACTGTTTTGATTACTATAGCCTTGTCATGTAATTGGAAATCAGGAAGTGTTATGTGTTTGCGTCTTCCATTTGTTTGCATCTTCTTCAATTTCTTTCATCACAGTCATGTCATTTTCCATGTAAAAATCTTTCAATTTCGTGGTTAAATTTATTCCTAAGTATTTTTTGATGCTATTGTGAATGGGATTGTTATTATTTCTTTTTCAGATATTTCATTGCTAGTGTATAGAAACAACTAATTCTGTATGTTAATTTTATATCTTGGAACTTCACTAAAATTACCGAGTAGTTTCAATGGTATTTTGGATGAGTCTTTAGAATTTTCTCTATATAAGATCACATCAAAGACCATTTTATTTCTTCCTTTCCAATTTGTACACTTTTAATTTCTTTGTCTTGCCGGACTGCTTTAGATAGAACTTTCTTTACTGGGTTAAATAAGAGTAATGAGAGTGGGTACTCTTGTCTTGTTCCTGATCTTAGCAGGAAAGCTTTCAACCTGTCACCATTGAATATGTTGTAGCTGTGGGCTTTTCGTGTATGACCTTTACTATGTAAAGCTGTACTCCTTTTATATCTAATTTATTGAAGCTTTTTTATCATGAAAGGATGTTGCATTTTGTCAAATGCTTTTTCTGCACCTATTGAGACAATTATATGACTTTTATCTTTCATTCTACTAATGTCGTGTGTTACATTTACTGATTTGTGTATGTTGCATAAGGGGTATCCCTTGCCTCCCAGGGATAAATCCCAGTTGATCCTGGTGTATAATGCTTTTATCATGCTGTTGAATTGGTTTGATAAGATTTTGTTGAGAATTTTTGGATCAATATTCATCAGGAATTCGGACTAGAGTTTTCTTGTAGTGTCCATATTTGGCTTTGGTATGCGGGTAATGCTGACCTTGTAAAAAGAGTTTGGGAGTGTTTCCTTCTTTTCAAAAATTTGTAAGATTTTGAGAAGGATTAATGTTAATTCTTTTTTAAATGTTTGGTAGAATTCTTCAGTAAAACCATCTGGTCCTGGGCTTTTCTGTACGGTAAGCTTTTGAATACTAATTCAATCTCCTTACTCATTATTAATCTGTTCAGATTTTTTATTTTCTCATGATTCAGTCTTGGTAAGTTGTATATTGCTAGGAATTTATCTAGTTCTTCCAGGTTATCCAATTTGTTGGCATATAATTGTTTACAATAGTCCCTTATGATCCTTTGTGTTTCTGGGGTATCAATTGTAATGCCTCCTCTTTCATTTTTCATTTATCTATTTGACTGCTCTCTATTTTTCTTAGTCATGCTAGCTAAAGTTTTGTCAATGTTTATCTTTTCAAAACATCAGCTCTTAGTCTTGTCAATATCTTCTGTTACTTCTCTGGTCTCTATTTTATTATGCCCACTCTGATCTTTGTTATTTCTTACTTTCTGCTAACGTCAGCCTTAGTTTGTTCTTCTTTTTCTAGTTCTTTGAGGTGTAAAACTGGGTTGCTTGTTTGAGATCTTCCTTTTTTCTTAATATACATGTTTATTGCTGTAAACCACCCTGTAAGAACTGCTTTTGCAACATCCCATGGGTTTGGGTATGTTGTGTTTCCATTTTTGATTATTTTGAGATATTTTTGCCTATCTCTTTTGATTTCTTCATTGACCCATTGGTCATTAAGGAATGTGTCACTTAGTTTCCACATGTCTGTAAATTTTCAGCTTTACTCTTGTTGTTGATTTCTAGTTTCATACCATCATCATCAAAATAGATACTTAATATGATTTCAATCTTCTTAATTATTCTGACTTGTTTTGTGACCTATCATATAATCTTTCCTGGAGAGTGTTCCATGTGCACTTGAGAACAATGCGTATTCTGCTGCCATTGGATGGAATGTTATGTGTATGTTTATTAGGTCCATTTGGTCTAAAGTATGGTTAAAGTCCAGTGTTTCCTTGTTGATTTTCTGTCTGGATCATCTATCCCTTGCTGAAAGTGGGGTATTGAAGCCCTTACTATTACTGTGTTGTTGTTTATTTCTTCCTTCAGATCTATTATAATTTGCTTAATATGTTTAGGTGCTCTGATGTTGGGGACATATATATGTACAATTGTTATATTTTCTTGATGAGCTGACACCTTTATCATTATAGAATGACTTTCCTTGTCTGTTATTACCATTTTTGGCTGAAAGTCTATTTTTTCTGTTACTCTCTTTTGGTTTCCACTTGTATGGAACATATTTTTCTATCTCTTCTCTTTGAGCTTATGTGTGTCCTTAAAGCTGAAGTGAGTCTCTTATCGGCAGCATATAAACGAGTCTTGTCTTTTTTAATCCATCAGCCACTCTGTGCCTTTTGACTCTAGAATTCAATCAATTTATATTTAGAGTAATTATTGATAGGTAAAGACTTACTAATGCCAACTTATTAATTGCTTCCAGGATGTTTTGTTTTTTCATTGTTCCTTTTTTCTCTCTTGCTGCCTAACTTTGTGGATCGGTGATTTTTCCACGATGATATGCTCTCATCTCCTTCTATTCATATTTTTTTAATCTACTATAAGTTTTTGCTTTGTAGTTACCACGAGGCTTACATAAACCATCTTACAGATATAACAGTCTATTTTACACTGGTAGCAACTTAATTTCAATTGTGTACAAAACCTCTACACTCTACTCTCCCTCATTTTATATTTTCAATGTCACAATTTACCTCTTTTCATATTGTATATTTGTTAGCAAATTATAGTAGCCATATTTATTTTTAATAGTTTTTTCCTTATTCTTTATACTATAGGTAAGAAGTTAACACATGATCATATTACAGAATTAAAGTTATCTGAATCTGACTATATATTTGCCTTTACCAGTGTGTTGTATATTTTTGTATGTTTCATGTTACTAATTAGCATCCTTTCATTTCATCTTTGAAGAACTTTCAGCATTTCTTATAAGTGAAATCTAGTGGTTGTGAACTTCCACAGCTTTTGTTTGTCTGGGAAAGTGTTAACATCTCTTCATTTCTGAAAGAAGACAGTGCCAGATAAAATATGTTTAGCTGGAAATATTTTTCTCTCAACATTTTGAATGTAACATCCCACTCTCTCCTGACCTGTAAGGTCTCTGCTGACAAATCTACTGAGAACCTAATGGGGATTCCTTTGTAGTTTACCTCTTTTTTTTTTTCTCTTGCTGCTTTTAGGATTCTCTCTTTGTCTTTTATTTTTTACTGTTTTATTATAATGTGTCTTGAAGAAGATAGTTGAGGATTGAAATAATGAGGTGATCTATTAGCTTCATGAACTTGGATGTTCAAGTCTCTCCCCAGGTCTGAGAATAAACTTTCGGCCTCTTCTCTCTCTTCTCCTTCTAGAATTCCAATGATCCTGATATTGATTTTTTATAGTTTCTTCATTCTTTTTCATTCTTTTTTTCTTTATTCCCCTCTTACTGTGCTATTTCAAAATACATATCCTTTAACTTACTAATTTTTTATTTTGCGTGACATATTATGCTATTGATGCTCTGTATTGCATTCTTCATTTCATTCGTTGACTTCTTCAGCTCCAGAATTTCTATTTGGTTATTTTTTATTATATTTATCTCTGTTAAATTTCTCATTTTGTTCATGTATAGTTTTCTTGATTTTTTTAAATTATTTTCTTTGTTTTCTTGTAACTCATTGAGTTTCCTCAAAACAGCTATTTTGAATTCTGTATCAGGTAAATCACAGATCTCCATGTTGTTGGATGCAGTTACAGAGGACTATTCTTATCTTTCAGTTATACTATGTGTCCTTGATTGTTTATGCTCCTTGGAGTTTTGCATTTCTTTTTTTGCATATGAAGTAGCAGTCTCCTCCTTCAGTCTTTACAATCCGCCTTCAGGTGAGATACCTTTTAGTGATCCTGCTATATATTCTGAGGCTTTCTCTGACCTTGTATGGATACACCTGCTCCACACTTCTTACTCCTTCCTGTGGTAGAATTCTTAAGCTTGTATGTCTTCTCTTGTTCTTACAACTCACTAGGCCTGCTGCTGGAAACTCCTCCTTTGTTTTCCTGAAAGTGGTGCTACAGCTCAAGATTATGGTTTCTCCCTGACCCACAGACCCTGGCCTGTTTTCTGTACAGGCTCCCTGTCTACCCGAGCTTGCTTTCATGACCATCACCAGGATCATACCCAAGGAGTTGGCTGCAGAGTCAGGGAGGTGTGGCACTCAGGGCATTGAGGGTGCTGATGGTTCAATTAGGGGGATACTTACGTAAGGTTTTCCAAGCAGATTGTGAATGAGCTTATTGCTAGAGTCTGGAACAAGGAAGGAACCATGCCCCTTTAATGCCCTCTGATATTCTTATCTGCCTCTTTCCCAATGTCCTCCCTCCCCCTAGTCATGGAGCTCCCACTTTAATACTCCAGGTGCTGTGGGACAGAAATGGGTTTCTTTGACAGCATCCCACATGGCTGGGGAAGCCAGGCACTCATTCATCACTCTCTCTTTCTCCTATGGTAGAGATCACAGGCCTCTTCTAGCTATAAACTGTGCCTCTTTGGGGGAAGGGGTGATGCTGTCAAAGTTCCTTTACCCACTCCTATGCCTCCAAACTCACATTTTTTTTTCTCTAATTGAGTGCTAGAACTTGTCCTCTGAAAGCTGGACTCCTACAATGCCTCTCTTGTCCATGGGTGGCTTCCCAAGTTGGTATTCTGCAGGTGCTCCCAGACTGGAGCCAAGAGAAGCTAAAGCCAGTTCACAGACTCCTGCTGGTTCCACACCCCATCATGAGGTCTGTCTGCTATTATCTGATGCACAGGTGGGTGAGACTCTTCCCAGGTCCCTTGGCATATGGTGATGGATACCACAGCTCCCACAGAGGCGCTTTTGTTTGTGCGTGTATGCCAAATTTTAATTGTTAAAAAGAAGATGGGCAAAAAAGAGATGTCTTATACCACCAGGATGCTGACATTACTCACATTACTCCTCTTCTCATTTCTAATTGCTAAATTGTCCCCACCTTTTGATGGCCAAATCAAATGCACATGATTTATGAATCCCAAGATTCTCAAGGTAAGTTTAATCTCTCTGTTTTCTAAAACTATTTTTATATCAATTACAGCATAAACAATGTTCTTCTATTTAATAACAATGTACATATCACACATATGTGATGATTTACTTGCAGACAGGTACTGCGATTTTTTTCTATTTTTGTATATCCATACTTTGAGCATAGTGGTCATTCAACATAGGCTTTTGGACATAAAATTACCTAATAAATGCTGGCGTGTTCCTCAAATCTTGAGAACCCATATTGCTTATTCTCTGTATAATGCTAAATAGGTGAAAAGTAAAATATCTAGTTATTTGCCCATAAATAGAACATAGGAGAGGACTATTTTATCAAAATTGATACCACCAAAATTGCTATGTTGGGCACCTAGGTTGCTTCCAAGTCTTGGCTATTGTGTGTAATGCTGCAGTGAGCATAGGGGTGCATGTATCTTTATGCCTTTGCATTTTCAAGTTCTTTGGATAAGTACCCAGCAGTGGGATAGCTGGATCATACGGTAGATATATTTTTTATTTTCTGAGGATACTCCATACTGCTTTCCATAGTGGCTGCACCAGTTTGCACTCCCATCAGCAGTATACAAGGGTTCCCTTCTCTCTACATCCTCTCCAACACTTGTTGTTTCCTGTCTTGTCAATTATAGCAATTCTGACCGGAGTGAGGTGATGGCTCATTGTAGTTTTGATTTGCATTTCCCTCATAGCTGATGATGTTGAGCATCTTTTCATATGCCTGTTGGCCATCCATATATCTTCTTTGGAGAAATCTCTGTTCAGATGTTTTGCCCATTTTTTAATTGGGTTGTTGTTTTTTTGTTGTTGAGCTGTATGAGTTCTTTGTATATTTTGGATATTAACCCCTTATCTGATATATGGTTTTCAAATATCTTCTCCCAATTGTTAGGTTGTCTTTTTGTTTTGTTGATGGTTTCCTTTGCTGTGCAGAAGCTTTTTAGTTTGATGTAGGTGCACATCAAGCGATGAATGGATAAAGAAGATGTGGTGTTTATACACAATGGAATACTACTCAGCTGTAAGAAATGATGGAATCTGGCCATTTGTGACAACGTGGATGGTCCTTGAGGGTATTATGCTGAGTGAAATTAGTCAGAGGGAGAAAGTCAAATATCATATGATCTCACTCACAAGTTGAAGATAAAAACAACAACAAACAAACACATAGCAATGGAGATTGGATTGGTGGCTACCATGGGGGAAGGGGGGAGGGGTGAGGACAAAAGGGGTGATTAGGCTCACATGTGAGGGGATGGACTATAGCTAGTTTTTGGGTGGTGAACACGATGTAATCTACACAGAATTCAAAATATATTATGATGTACATCCGAAAGCTATATAATGTTATAATCCAATGTTACTGCAATTAAAAAGATTAAAAATAAAAGAGAAAAAATTGCTATGTTGTAGTCAGGTTGCAAAGACATAAAAACTGATGCTATAGTGTTAACTAAACAAGTTCACCAGATTGTATTTGTTTCATTAAATCATGAGTTTGTTATACACAAACAGATTTGTTAAATTAAATATATATATATGTGTATTTTCTTTTACATGTTTTATTGTAACCTTACTTTATTTATTTTTAAATTATTTTATTATTAGATTTATAATGGTAAAGAAATAGAGGTACATGATTAAAAATTCAAACAGAGTGAAAGTGTATTTATTCAATTCAGTGTTTTCTAACATTTTTTTCTCAGAAAACTTCTATGTGTTTTTAAACCTTCACAGGCTTATGAATACACACACACACACATACACACACACACACACAGACACGTACATAGACACACATCTTTGTTTTCATATAGTGAATATATAACAAACACCAATCACAGATTCTACACAGGATATAACAGAAAATGCTTTGTTTCTTTGCCAGGTAATGGAGAGTGAGAATTGTGGTCAAAAAGGAACAACCAAGAGTGTATGTAATAGAATAAATGAATAAATGTTGCTTTTATGTGTTTATATATATAAAGTAATTTAAATATAGTTTTAACATTATGTTCTAAATGACGTGTTGGTCACTTGAGGTGAGTGAGGAGTAGCAGGAAAAAAAAAGATAATAATGGCTTGATTTTCAATAGAAATTTTTTACTTTGCTTACTTTCTAAGGACATAAAGAGTTTTGCCAGTAGTCTGCCATCACTTATGGAGCTCCAGTCTTCATAGCAAATCCCAGAACAATTTGGGAGCATTTTCTTCAGAAGAGTGCACCAAAATAGCTGATATGGAATACAATAAGTGTGAGTAGAAGAGGTAGAAATATAACTGCCTGGTTCAAATTAACTCTTTTGACTATTTTTCTTAGGCTGTAGAGGCAATTACACAAAGAAAAGGAAATTGGTGGTTAGATAGGATGAAAGAAAATAAAAAGAGAGGTTTTAGAAATAAATTTCTAAGAAATTTTTGAAATTTGGGTTTTTAATCTATGTTCCGTCAATGAAAAGTCAACTCTTGAAGGATTGGTCCTGTTTACAGTGTAATCAAAGTATGTATTCCAGCCAATATCAAAGGATTGTTGAATGAAAGAAGGTGTCACATCACTTAGTCTAACTCTTGAACCACAACAGGGTCATTTTTATTAAGGTGATAGAGCTCTCCCACTCCATTCAGGTTTCCCGTTTTGTCTGTTTAGACCTAACTAGTGCTTCCTTACTCTCTAAGTTTTCTCTCCACTATAAACTTTAATTTTTATTAATTTACTTTGTCTCTAGTCCATTCTGGGAGCATCCTCTCTACACCAGGTCCAGCCAGAGAAATTCAGTGCCTTTAGATGGCAAAGATAATCCACCAGTATCCATTCTCCTTATCTTCCTGTGCTAGTAGAATCACCGTCCAAATTTGAACTTAGTCCACCCTCCTTTGCAGCCAAGTTTACTTTCTGACTAAGTTTTTATCAAGTAAAGCTGAGCAGAAGTTGCACATGCAATTTCTGTGTCTTCTTCTTTAAGACAAAACCTGTTGCCTAGATTTTATCTTTTCGTTTTTCCCTTCCCATTGGCTAAAATTCAGACAGAGTGCTAGTGAGCTACCTTGTCCAAGCAACAAGAAACACTAGAGCTTAAAATCAGAAATGAAAACCACATGTTGAGGAGGGAGAGTCACCTTGACAAACCTGGTTCCTAGATGACCTCCTCGACTGGGTCACACTCTTCCTGGACTATTTTTCGAGAGTAAAAAAAACTGTTGACTTATTTAAGCCACCGTATTACAGTATTTGGGGGTCTTGTTGCTACAATAGTTTAATCCACACACTAAATAACGTCAAAATTGGCAATGGAAATAGTTTGCTACCATTCTAAAAAGGACCCCTAAAGTATAGTGTTTTGGCTCAGTGTGTAGTAAGAAAACATATATTGCAAACTGGAAAGCTACAAGCTTTGTTATGTCATGGCCAAATACTTTAAACTGTCATCTTCAATAACTTGGAAAGTAGATCACATACCTTAAACAGACTGTAATTTTGGAACTTGGACACAAAAACAGAGGGCTGTAATGTGTTGACTGTTCTTTAATGCTTTTAGCAAGGTATTATAAGAAAGAGAACCTAGTCAAAAATTGACAAGTTAGCATGCAGTGATGTAATAGACTAGAATTTCATAAGGGAGATTTTATCTGCCTTTGGCCTCAGTTAGAAGGTACAATAATTTTTAGTAGGCAGGATTAGAAAAGTCAACTTCTTGTTTAACTCAAACAGTAGAAAATAATGCTCTAGATATTTCTCAAATAGCTCTAATTATGACTTCTCAACTAGAAAAATGGAAGAAAACCTACTGGTAAAGATTGCATTAAAGAGGATATCTTATCCCATTAGCCTATTTTTTTCAGATTGTAACCACTAAAATGAGGGAGAAAGGGATGATCCTGGAATAGAGGCTAATATTTAACTTACATAACAATAGCATCATATTACCAGACCACATTTGCCTACTGCCTGTGTTTTGCCAAACCATAGACACCCCTGTGTTAAAAACTTATTTGATTTTGTATTCTTTGCTATTCCTTAGCAGCTCTGTTATGACTACATCTGCAAGCCTACCGTGATGGTTAATTTTATGTGTCAACTTGTCTAGGCCACAGTGCCTAGCTATTTGGTAAGCGTTATTGTGGATGTTTATGTGAAGGTATTCTTTGGCTGAAATTAGCATTTAAATTGGTAGATTTTGAGTAAAGCAGATCACCCTCCATACTATGGGGGGCTTCATCTAAGTAGTTGAAGCATTAATAGAACAAAGGCTGACCTCCCCTGAGCAACTGAGCAATAAAGAATTCTTCCAGAAGAATGCCATGGGACTCAAACTATAACTATTTCCAGAGTCTTCAGTCTGCCAACCTATGCCATCAGATTTTGGACTCACCAAGCCTTTACAATCTTGAGAGTCTTTCCTCAAAACTTAGTCTCTGTCTCTCCCTCTCTTTCTCTCTCTCTCTCTACACACACGTTATGTTGGCTTTGTTTCTCTGGAGAAGTCTGATTAATACATCCACCCTGCTACTTCTCCATCTTTAATACCATTATAAAATCACCATTTTGCTACTGACAGTATGGATCTCAACTTTGGATCGTTCTTTTCTGCTACAAATATTTATTGAAGATTTATTATGTACCAGACACCAGTTTGGAATAGAAAAGGGTCTTAGTCTAATGAGGCCTAAGTTGTAGTGGAGAAGACAGATAATACACCAACAAATAATCAGTATGATAAAGTACTGTGAAGAAAAATAAAGCATAAGAAACAGCTTGAGAGTATTCCTTTAGAGAGTGTCTCAGTTTTCTTATTAGATGACTTAAGAGCTGAGCAGGGTTATTTTGAAGTAAGAGAATCAGCCATGAGGACATCTTTTGTGAAAAAGAGGCCTAGGCTGAGGAAACAGCAAGAGCAAAGTTCTCATGGTGAGAGAACTGTTGGAGTGCTTGAGAAAGTTCAGCTAAAGTGAGTGAATGGAGTGGCCTGGGAATTAAGCTGAAAGACAGTTTCTATTTTTGAGACTCTAAATTGGCCAAAAGGCAGATCTTCAACTAGGGATAAAAAATGTCTGGGGCTGGCCTGGTGGCAGAGCAGTTAAGTTCTCCCATTCCACTTTGGCGATCCAGGGTTCACCAGTTCGGATCCCAGTGCGGACCTACACAGTGCTTGTCAAGCCATGCTGTGGCAGGCATCCCACATATAAAGTAGAGGGAACATGGGCATGGATGTTAGCTGAAGGCCAGTCTTCCTCAGCAAAAAGAGGAGGATTGGCAGGGAATGTTAGCTCAGGGCTAACATTCCTCGAAATAAAAAATGTCTTAGTCTTTCTGAGACTACCTTCCCAGAGTATATATTTTTAAATTTCTGGATATGCTTGAGAGTCATCCCAACATTTATAGGGAATAAGGCCTCTTCCACATGTTGGTAACAAGTCAAGAGAAATTCCTGTAAGTTTCCCCAAGTTAAAAATAAGTGGTTTATGCCATATTTACATCGTTGTATCCTACTATTTTTTTATATTCTTTGTAAGCTTTCTAAAACTTACATGGACTAACCTTATATGGACTAACATGGACTTACATGGACTAGTCTCAGCTATTTAGGGATTAGGAGAAGCAGTGTGAGCTCCAGCTTGGACCCAAGCATTAGGCAGCAGCAGAGCCACCACTTGCCCCCCCAGCCCAGGGCAGTGAGGAGGTAAAACCAGTCATGAGGGGAACAGAGTGAGGAGGTTGAGGGCCAGGGTTTCCTATTAGCATGGTGATTCTCCTTAGTTTATCAATAGAGAAAATCTGGATTATATTTTATTAAAAGAGATAGCCTGTTTTCTCACCATGTATAGACTTATATCCAACTTTACAATTCTGGCTTTTAGTCCTAGAGTCCATTTAGTCCTGGCTTTGATAAGCAGAACTTATTAGCAGAGGCAAAAGTTGAGAAATAGAGCCTCAAGCTATAAAGAGTTTCCACTTTTATTAACTATTTAATGACAACCTCAGGAGGGTGAGGCCTCATTGCAAATGTTGTTCTTAAAATAAATGTATCAATAGGCCAGCTCTTATTATAAAACAACAAAATCCAGATCCTTCACATTGGTAAACAAAAGCGAATCTCAATGTTGCTGGAGGTTAGATTCAAAAGACCAATCACCTTTTCTTCCTTTCAGGAAGCTGTCAGAAATGACAGCCCTCCTGTGTCAGATGCCACATTCCAAATATGGTAATTCAAGGAAGTTTTATTCTAAAAGAGACTATTTACAAAGGTATCAATTTAGATGCATGAAGAGTAGCCTTAGGCATGGTAGCATTTTTTATCACCATCCCAGGCCCAAGGGGGCAAAAGGAGAGAGAGGTTACTAGAACCCTGAGGAGCAGAGTCATGTAGGTTAAGAAACATTGAGAGGAACAGTAAACTTTAGTGTAAGGATAGGAATACAATCTTGCAGAGAGGGGGCTAGAGATATAAATGTTCTGACTGTTCTTCTCGCTCCTTCTAATATCCTGCAGTGATGTCCCTATGACCAACTCAACAGTAAGCGAAGAATATGGGAACCATGATGTAATCTGGGATAGTGAGCAGAACAGAGAAAGGTTGAAAATTAACCTATAGGAACAAATGGGAACCATAGTTCCCTTTCTCCAGCTACACAGTAGAATCTGTCCTAAGGTGATTTCAACAAGTGCAACCTCTGTAAATGAGAGACAGATAACTGTTCCTTTCTTCCTGTTACTGATACAGATAGTGTGAGAGAGACAGTATTCTGACTGCAGTATTCTGAAGAATGGTAAACTTCCTATCAATAGATTAATTACTGCTCCCATGGGAAGTGAAATGAAGTAGAGGTAGACAGAGATATTGGAAATGTTTCTTCAAATAATCTCTCAATTCGAATAGTTTCCTATCAATGGACACAAAGAAAAAACTTGAGAAGACGAGCATCTCTACTTACAAAGACCACAGATGTTAGCATCCAAAGTTAATAATTTCCTCAAGACAAAAATGTCCAGGCACATTTATCACACTCATAATACCTAGACATATTTTGTAACTTTTAAAGAATACTACAGTTAATATTGGAAATATATTTTCTTCCGTCCTGGGATGAGGATTCTGAGCCTGACCTTAGGACATTCTTTAAGGATTTGCAAAGTGAAGCCCTAAATGAAAAGATGAGTCTTTTCAGTTCTTTCTAAAGGTCACCAGGCTGAAGATCATAGTAACCTTTAATTTGTGAGTCCCAAGACACCAAAAACACCCATGTAATAGAAACTGAGATTTTTCTTCATTTTTTCATCCAGTGTTAATCAATAAAGTTCACATTTTCAAATATACACATATTTAAAAATCAAAGGAAGTATGTGTGTATATTTTGCATAATTCAATAAAATTATTCCTGAAAAATTTAACTTTTATTCTCATGGACAAAAATTAGATTAAATTAAGTTAAATTTTTAAAAAATACTCCAGTGAGATTCTTCATCAGTGAAAAGTCTTAGGATGGAAACAAACAATTTCTTTGCTTTTCTTACATTGAAAATCCAAGATGATAGCACAATACTATAGCATATATTTCTATTTCTTTATAGTTCACTAGATGCAGTATATATAAAATTGTATTGTAATAATTTTAAGTACATTGACATAGATTGATTTATATCACAGATTATACAGGTGGTGTACAATTTTTAAACAGTAAAAAAACTAACACCCAAAAAAGAAGAATGTCGATTTGACAACATTATCAAAAATGCTGTGAATAAAACCCAAAGTCAAATAGCATATAGATAAAAATATATACAAATAATATGACATATATTTTAATATGTAAAAAGAGCTTACCAATCAATCAGAAAAAATAAAAAATAAGAACTCAAGTTTAAAAAACAGAGAATTAAAAAGAAGATTAAAGCCAAAATCATATATCAAATTTGTCTGCATTTTTAATTTCCACCCTATTCTTAATCATCATGATTTTTCTCTCTTTGGACTACAAAAATAGCATAACTCTTCTAGTAGCTTCCACCCTTGCATCTTTCTAATCAATCTACTATCCACATATGATTCAAGTAATCTTCCTAACACATTAACTTGATCATGCTCCTCCCCGACCTAAAAATTTTGAATTGCTTACCATTACCTTTTGAAATAATTTGTAACTCCGACCAATGGTTAGAATATCCTTCATGAGATTGTTCCTACAGACCACTCTGATTTCTTTCCCTGACAATCTCCTTTCCCCTAGCTAGTTTGTTCTAGTAATGTCAGTCTTATGTATGTTCACTGAACACTATAAGCTTGTTCCCATCTTAGGTTATTCATTCTCTTGGGATAGCTTTTCCTTAACAATGGCACACGACTTACTCACTAACTTAATTCTGGTCTCTGTTTAAATGCACCAAGTTCTTTCTCTTCTCAGGGCCTTAACATATGTTGTTAAATCTTCCTTAAATTCTTTATCTCTTCCATTTCATATAGCTAGCTGCTTATTATTCTTCTATTCTCCAGTTACATATACACTTTATAGAGTCATCTTTGATAAACTTCACATTTAAAAGATACTCCTTATTTCTAGCTTTACAATAAAGGCTGTCTTCTTCTACACCTGTAATTATACCAAATAACATGATCAATGAGAAAATAAAATATACATTTTATCTTCTCTAGTGAATGATAATATCTAAGCTGTAGGCAGAATTATAATATGCCCTCCCAAGACCTGCCCCCTGGTGTACACACACTGTATGATCTCCTCCCCTTGAGTGTAGGTGGGATATGAGAATATGATGTAATATTTCTCCCACGATAGAGTTACTAATCAGTTGACTTTGAGTTAATCAAAAGAGATTATCCCGGTGGACGTGACCCAAACTGATGAATCCTTTTAAAAAGGTGAGGCATCAGAGGGACCTTCTCTTTCTGGACTCACAAAAGGAAACTGCCGTGTGGAGAAAACAACCTTGCATGGATGGTGGATGAACTGTAGGTGCTGAGGATCTCAGTCCTACAACTGCAGAGAACTGAATACTGCCAACACCCAGTAATCTTATAGAGGACCCTGGACTTTAGATGAGATAGCAGCCTCTACCCGTTATCTTGATTTCAGCCTGGTGAGACCCTGAACTGAGAATCCAGTACAGTCATGTCTGGAATTCTGGCCTAGAGAATTGTGAGATAATAAATGAATGTTGTTTTAAGCCGCTAAGATTGGGGTAACTTGTTATACAGCTAAAGAAAACTAATACAATCTGTATAATCACATTATATTATAATGGGCTTTCAAATTCAGTGGAAGTCAAACAAAAAGTATAGAAATATACCAGAAGCAGAAGCCTGAATCTACTCTTTTCCAAAGTATATAACACACACTTAGGGGAGAAAAGCAACAACCCATGTTTTGAACAATGAAAACTGGTTGCGTAGGCTGACACTGGAAATTTCCCAGGACTTTTTCCCCACTATGGAGAATTAGGGAATGCAAATTTAAATAATACATCACACTTACTTCATATATTTGGTGTTACAGAATAAAGAAAAAAATGGAGCATTGTGATTAGCCTGGCAGTTGCTGATCACTGCTGGACTAGGATGAAATAAAGGCTAAACTAATTCACTCGCATACAATCTTCTGTCATTAGAAACTTGACTCAAAACAGGAAGAATTCTGACTAGCCTAGAATATGGCCCTAGTCCTTCCTGAGAAAATAATCGATACAGGAATATTTTCCCTTATAAATAATTATTAAAAAGGACCTAGTATATTATCTCTATAAATATACAATTTAAAAACAAGGAAGAATATGTCAGTTGTGGAAGACTCCAAGTAGTATTTTAAAGAAAACTATGAGGAAACTTTCTGAGTTACATTCACACACTTTTATAAAGTAAAAGCGTAAGGTAGATTTCAGAGACGTTTATGGCAAAATAATGCTAGGAGATAAAACCTTAACTAGCAGAAATTCAGGATATAGAAGCTAAGCACTAAATAAATGAGAGCTTAACTTTTTCTTAGCATATAGAAAGCAAAAGAATACCACTTCTGGCTAATAATCATGAAAGGCCAGATAATGTACAAAACAGTAGCTTTTCTTGGACACATTAGAGAGTTGAAGCAACAGATGATCTCAGGTGAACTGAATTAAGAAGAGTGACGTGTCCCTCCAAGAAGAAACAGGACTTAGGAACGAAGGGTGCCACATTTGCAAAGTTCAGGGGGAAGAGGTGACTGTCATAAAAGCAGGTAAGAAGAAAACAGAAAAATAATAATTTCTTAAAATTATAATGTAGGCTGGAGTAGCAGTTGTGAATCTCTGAAAGTCCCCATCACAAGGAAATTCTGCATGTACTTACCAGCTCTTTTGGGCCCCATTGGTTGTCAAAGAAAGAATACAGGCAAAACAAGAAACCTGAGAGAGCTTTTTTGGGTGTTAAACAGGCAAGACATTCTATGAGCTTCCCAGACTACTTTCAAAAGAAGAAAAAATCTTAAGCAACTGGGAGAGGAGCAGGAAACCATGACACTCCTGGGACTAGAAAAAAACCTGATACGCTAGGGGAGAGAGAGAAGCCAAGTCCATCTGACATTGAGGGAAGGGCAAGGAAACCACTCAAGTCAAGCATCCTACACTGACACAAAGTAGGAAATTGGTACCATCAGGAGATGGTCAAGAAATTCACTCTTTTCCAAGACTTTTCTCCAAATGATACAAGGCAGAGTCAGGCTTCCATAGAGACAGAAGCATAAAAACTGAAAAAGCTAAACCCATAAGACCCTGGTAAACAAGACTTGTCTAAGATTGAGACTGAAGTGGAAGAACCAAGAAGATTTCCCCTGCTTCCTCAATAATGAGACTTTCACCAAATAACAAGCAAGAACACACTATCTCTTGAGGAGGAAAAAAACTTGGACAGAGCCCTATTCTGGAGTATATATATGAAGGACCAGCTAAAACCTGATGGCAGAAGAAGAATGCCAAAGTGAAAAGAACCTCCAGTACTCCATGCCCTGTAATAAACACAAGATACCCATCCCTATGGTGCACTAAAAGTAAGTGTAGTGATAAGATCATATGAACCCAACTCAACTACTGACTATATTGACTCAGTCTCCCCAAAATAATAATTTGACATAAGAAAAGGCATTTTGGGGTATAAGTTATAAAGTTATTTGAATGTAAATTGTATTTACCTCAGTATCTATTCTTCTTTTAAATGCAACATTCAGCATTAATAAAAAGTTACAAGTCTCTCACACACACAAAAGAAATAAAGGAAAAAAATAACCTGTTATTAAGAAATAAAGCAGGCAACAGGATTGGAAACAGAAAAGACCCACATCCTGCAATTATCAGATAAGGACTTAATTTAAATAAGTTAAATTATCTAATTGGTGGACAGCAGGCTCAATTATGGGGAATTTCAGCAGAAAGAGGAACACTATAATACAGAGTTAAATAACAACACAGCTGATTGTATAAAGCAGAAATTGCAACAATGATTGTTGGTTTTACAATATGTAGCAAACAGTAGAATATATAGCAATGAACACAAAATATGGGAGAGATGACATGAAAAAGTTGTAAAGCATTAACACTATGTGAAGTGGCATAATAATATTTTAAGGTAGACCACAATCATTTTAAAGATGTATATTATAAATCCTAAAGCAACCACTTAAAAATATAAATGAGGTATAATAAATGAACCAGGGGCCAGCCCCATGGCCAAGTGGTTAAGTTCGTGCACTCAGCTTCAGCAGTGCAGGGTTTTGCTGGTTCAGATCCTGGGGGCGGACATGGCACCTCTCAGCAAGCCATGCTGAGGCAGCATCCTATATGCCACAACTAGAAGGACACACAACTAAAAATACACAACTATGTACCAGGAGGCTTTGGGGAGGTAAAGGAAAAATAAAATCTTAATAAATAAATAAATAAATGAACCAATAGTGGAGATAAAATAAAATCACAAAAAAATTTATTCCTAAAATAGGTAGGAAAATAGAAAAAGTTAAAGTGAACAAAGAACAGAGGAAAACAATAGACAAAGAGAACTATATTTGACCATATTAACACCTGCATTAAACGCAAATGGATGAATACAGAAATTATATAGCAGAGATGATCATACTGGATAAAAAAGCAGTATCAAACCATATGCTGCTTACCAAAAAAAAGCTACTTAAATTTTAAGACATAAATAAGACTAAAACTAAAGAATGGAAATGGTTATACTATGCAAACACTAGTTATAATCTGAAGGGCTATATTCATATGAGATGAAATAGACTTCAGAGGAAGGCATATAACCAGGGATAAAGACAGACATAACAAAACAAAAGCACTGATTCACCAAAACATCAAAAATATCCTAAAATGTACACCTAATAACAGCTTCAAAATATGATAAAACTATTTGAAATGAAAAAATAATAGACAATCCACAATTATAGTTAGGCTACAATACTCCTCTCCCAAAAATTTATAGAACAATTAAAAAGAAAATCAGAGTATAACAAATTTGAACAGTATTTTCAACCCACTTGATGTAATTGGTATTTATAAAACGATCTACCAATAACAGCAGAATACACATTCTTTCCAAGTGCTCATAATAGCTCACCGAGATAGATCAAATTCGGGGCTGTTGAGAAAATCTGATATAATTTAAGAACTAAAACAACATAGATTTTACGTGAACAAAAAGGAATTAAACTAGGAATATATTTTTTTAAATATAGCAGATCTTGAACTATTTGGAAATTAGATTAGATGACATTTTATAAACCTTCTGAATAAGCTATGTATTCAGGAAGAAATCAGAAATAAACACACACATCTATGGATAGCTAATTTTCAACAAGGGAGACAGGAAAATACAATGGAGAAAGGAAAGTCTTTTCAATAAATGGTGTTGGGAAAACTGGACAGCCACATGCAAAAGAATGAAAGTAGACCATTATCTTACATGATACATAAAAATTAACTCAAAAAGGATTAAAGACTTGAAAGTAAGACTTGAGACCATGAAACTTCTAGAAGAAAACATACTCAGAACACTCTTTGACATCAGTCATAGGAGCATATTTTCATATACCATGTCTGACCAGGCAAGGGAAAGAATAGGAAAAATAAACAAATGAGACTACATCAAACTAAAAAGCTTCTGCACAGCAACGGAAACCATCAACATAAACAAAAAGGCAACCTAAAAATTAGGAGAAGATATTTGCAAAGCATTTATCTGATAAGGGGTTAATATCCAAAATATGTAAAGAACTCATACAACTCAACAACAAAAAAACTAACAACCCAATTAAAAAATGAACAAAAGATAGAGGCCTGCCCAGTGACATAGCAGTTGAGTTCACACGCTCTGCTTCCTTGGCCTGGGGTTTAATGGTTCGCATCCTGGGCATGCACCTACACACTGCTTATCAAGTCATGCTGTGGCAGGTGTCCCACATATAAGGTAGAAGAAGATGGATACAGATGTTAACTCAGAGCCAATCTTCCTTAACAAAAAGAGGAGGATTGATGGCAGATGTTAGCTCAGGCCTAATCTTCCTCAAAAAACAAGAAAAAAACTGGACAAAAGATCTGAGCAAACAATTCTCTGAAGAAGATATACAAATGGCCAATAAGCACATGAAAAGATATTCATCATCGCTAACAATCAGAGAAATGCAAATCAAAACTACAATGAGATATCACCTTACACCCAACAAAATGACTATAGTTAACAAGACAGGATATAACAAGTGTTGGAGAGGATGTGAAGAGAAGGGAACTCTGATACACTGCTGGTGGGAGTGCAAACTAGTACAGCCACTGTGGAAAACAGTATGGAGATTTCTCAAAAAGTTAAAAATAGAAATACCCTATGACCCAGCCATCCCACTACTGGGTATCTATCCTAAGAACCTGAAATCAGAAATCCCAAGAGTCCCATGCACCACTATGTTCATCGCAGCATTATTTACAATAGCCAAGACCTGGAACCAACCTAAATGCCCAGAAACTGATGACTAGATAAAGAAGATATGGTATATATACACAATGGAATACTACGCAGCCATAAAAAAGGACCAAATTGTTCCATTCGCATCAACATGGATGGACCTTGAGGGTATTATGTTAAGCAAAATAAGCCAGACAGAGAAAGACGAACTCTATATTACTCCACTTATAGGTGGAAGTTAACATATAGACAAGGAGAACTGATCGGTGGTTAGCAGGGAAAAGGGGGGGTGGGGGGAGGGCACAAAGGGTGAAGTGGTGTACCCACAACATGACTAACAATAATGTACAACTGAAATCTCACAAGGTTGTAATCTATCATAATCTTAATTAAAAAAAACAAAACTATGGTTAGCAAGGTCACGGGAAATAAGGTCAATATTAAAAATCAATTCCATTTCTACAAAGTTGCAAGAAACAAATGGAATGTAAAATTATGAAAAATAATAATATAAAATATATTTGTAGTATAAAATTTATATACATAAAATTTGAATTAGACATCACAAAGTGCTAAGGGACAAATTTACAAAATATGTGTAGAACTTGTACACTGAAAACTATGAAATATTGCTGGAAAAAAACTAGAAAGATCTAAATAAATAGAGAAAATATACCAGGCTCATGGATCAGAAGACTCAATATCATTAGGCTGCTAATTATTCTCAAATTGATGCAGAGATTCAAGGCTTGCCTAATCAAAATCCGTGTAGTGTTTTTGTTGTTGTTGTTGTTATTGAAAATGAGAAAATATAGAGGAATTTTATATTTAAATATAGGGCTATATTTACAAAGGGAAAATGATTAAAACCTTAAGACAAGTTATATAGTAAAAAGTAGTTGACTACAAAGAAATTATATGATAAATAGTAGTTGAGAAGAAATCTATTTTATAGTTACAATATATCATTTACAGCTAAAAATCAAATAATAGAAGTGCAAATATATTCCATTAATATAAAAGTAAAAACTTAGAAAAGGTTATAATCAGGAAAAATTGAGTTGTAGAAGAAAGAAATTAAGTAAAAATATATTTTCATTTCTTTTTACTAGTGAGATAAGGAATGCTATTTAAAAAGTAGGACATTATACATAATTAATCAGCTATAGTTATATGCTAATTTACTGAAACAAAACACATACTGTGCAAACTATCACCAAAAAAAAGCAACACAATGAGCATTCAATATAACAAAAGAAGAAAACATAACGGAAAATACAACTTAAATATGACTATGGAACCCAAACCAAATATTTCTGTCAAATAAAATGAAATATTTTTAATGAAGTATAGTGGTACTCTGTTTTTCCTGCTTTTGCTTTCTGAGGATTCGGTTACTCATGGTCAACAGCAGTCTGAAAATATTAAATCGAAAATTCCAGAAATAAACAAGTCAGAAGTTTTAAATTGCACACCATTGTGAGTAGCATGATGAAGTTTTGCTCCAACTTGCTCCATCCTGCCCAGACAGGGAATCATCCCTTCGTCCAGTGTGTCTATGCTGTATAGGTACCTGTTTGTCACTTAGCAGCTGTTTCAGTTATCAGATCAATGATTGTGGTGTGGCAGTGCTTGAGTTCGAGTAACCCTCATTTTACTTAATGGTCCTAAACGTGAG
The DNA here is from genome assembly GCF_021613505.1 of Equus quagga. Taxonomy (NCBI): domain Eukaryota; kingdom Metazoa; phylum Chordata; class Mammalia; order Perissodactyla; family Equidae; genus Equus; species Equus quagga. The sequence continues at coordinate 41,267,437 of NC_060267.1, forward strand.
AGTAGGGCTGCTGGAAATTCGAATATGACAAAGAGAAGTCGTAAAGCGCTTCCTTTAAGTGAAAAGGTGAAAGATATTGGCTTAATAAGGAAAGAAAAAAAATATTATGCTGAGGTTGCTAAGATCCACTATAGGAATGAATCTTCCGTCCATAGTATTGTGAAGAGGGAAAAAGAAATTGGTGCTGGTTTTGCTGTAGCAGCTCAGATAAGTATGTATAGGAAAAAACATAATGTATATAAGATTTGGTACTGTTCGCGTTTTCAGGCATCCACTGGGGGTCTTGGAACATTTCCCCACAGATAAGGGTGAACTAGTGTATTGCTTACGTAAATTAAGTTACAACCATATAGTAAAATATATATAGAATATGTGTAGCCATTAAAAAGAATGAGGCAGCTCTAAACACACTGAGTCTTCAAGTAACAATTACAAAATGAGGAAAGGTGAGTGAGTCATTCATATTTTTTAAAAATACACACACACACAGAATATCTCTGAAAAGATATAGAGGAAATAATTGAATATTGATTTCCTTTGAAGATAAAATCTGGGAGAGAGGTGGGAGAGATACTTTTCACGGTATATGTTTTTTGTGCACATATTTTATTCATTCAAATACAAGTAACATCATTTTTAGACCTAGGTACTTCTTTCCTTTTCATCTCAGCATCCTATTCACTTCTTTCAGAAAACTTGTAAAAATTTGTAATAAAAAATGAATTTGTTTTCATGTTCATGGGTTATCAGGCTTGCGAGGTTGTAAGCTTTATGTGGGCCAAGGCCAGGTCTGTTCCCTACTGCACAAACCTGGTCCACAAGTAGGCTCTAAACATGCACACTTCGAAAGAAAGAACCAACATAACCAAGTGAATAAAAGAGTACGTGATTAAACCAGCCAAGAGAGAGAAACAGTCAAATAACTTTGTAAAAATTATTTATAATAGTAAGCAATCACATACAAATTAAAACCATAATGAAATATCATGTGTCTATCTAATTTGTAGAACACTTTATAATATCCATCACTTATGGATGTGTGCAAACACACACTCTCAAGCATTACTGTGTTAGAATGAATAAGAACCATTTGAGAAATTTCATAAAATAGAAAGACCAGACTTAATACAAAGTTCCAAACAATAAAGGACTGGCTAAAAAATCAGGTGTAATCCTAGAATGAAATACTATGCTGCAAAGAAAACCTATTTTACAATAATAATGCTATGAAAACTTTTTCACATATAAAGAACCAAACTGTTTATATTTCTGAACACATTTTACAAAAGAAAAAGCATATGCACATATGCACACACAGACATTCATTGCAAAAATACTACAAGTATGTATGGCAAGAAGTTCAGAGTGGTTATATCTTAATGACAGGGCTATTTCTATGTTTAGATAATTTCCATATTTTCCATAGTGAACGTATATAACTTTTTAAAGATAAAATTTATAACAGAAAGTGAAAAGCTTGATTCTAAACTTGCAAAAGAGAAAAACAAAAAAGTAATGAAACATATAGTCTCTATTATGAGACCTGGTCCTATAAATTAATGTTTTAAAGCATTTCTTTCCTATCGAAGATGAGCAGAAAAGAAGATTTTAAACTTTAGATGTGTTGCACTTTGGTGTAATCTTAAGAATATGAGTTTGACTTTCGTATCGTCCTGGATTCAAGTATGGCTCTGCTTCCCACCAGAGCCCAGTCTGGCCTCTTTGCAGCAGCTTGTCTTTATGTAGATAGACAGTGTGCTACATAGCTATCTGCAAGGATAAATTCCCTTGAACTTCTCTGAGTCTCAATTTCCATATCTGAAGTGGTGAAGCGGTGCCAACCCCAAAAGAATTTCACAAAATAATGCTCCTAAAAATGCCTAGAACATATTTATCTTAATGACTGTATATACCGTACATGTATAAATTATAATTAACATAAACTTTCATATGTAAATATAGACACAGATTGTATGCTGGTAAAAATGGAGACATAATCACATACTGACAAATGGAAGTGCATTATGGAAACTACATTTTTATAAAGAGAAGATTAGATATGATTGCAAGTGGAATGCACAAGGCCAGTATATTTTCTATCTTACACAGGCAATTTTAAGAATAAACAGAAGGGATTTACAGAATTTGATTTATTAATAACATGTAATTTATTTTTGGTTCAAAACTAGGTTTATTCTTTTAGGATGGGTAGAAATATGCAAGAAAGAAAGAAACAAAGCCAAGATTTAAGGAAAGATTCTAAAATAAAATATGCACACACAGACTTGAAACAATCTGGTCCTAGGGTAACAAAGTAACAGGTTTTTCTCCACACATTTCCCCACCCCTGAGATAAGCACTGAATCCCAGTGTGCCAACAAAAGGGACATATTGTGGAGGTGATTCATACAGCTGGGGAGACAAAAGGCTGCCCCAGCTGAAGCCAACATTTAACAACAGCCTATCATGGAAAACTTGTTTCTCTCTTTTTGAGGAAAAGTGGCATGTTTGAATAAGTGACATATTCTCTAAAGTTTCCATTTTTAAACATTAACAAATATACCTCAAAATAAAAACCAACTTTCTCTTTTTTTTATAGAAACCCAGTTTTTCATAAATATCTGTCTGTGCTTTCATCTACATATGTGCTGCTATCTTTCCATAAACTCAATCACGGTGTAATTTAGTCTATTGGTAAATGTAGAAAGGCTCTCAGATGGCTTAGAAGAAATAGAACAAAATTAGTTTGGATTTTTTTCCAAGTGGATTGTCACAATCTGTGCATGTTATTTCCCTTATCGTTACATTTATGCAGCATTCAGATTCCCCTTCCTCCTTCACCCATCTCCGATTTCACACAAACAGGGGAAATATTAAGTGCATATAATCACCTCTAGATCCTTTATAATCTTGTACACAATAGCTAAGAGACTGTAATGCTTGAGTGACTGTTATTGGTTTGAATTTGGCATGTGACATCGAAGCAATGTATATTTGGCTGTGCCTAGGAAAATCTCAATCAGAGTTCCAAGCACAGAGAAGCAGGGGAGAAATTTTCTGGTTATACTTTGTTTTTACCATTCCTGAGTCTGGTCTCTGTCATGATCATCCTTCAAAGGAAACCCCATTTTAACACAGCTGCCAATAGACTCCAAAGATAGTTAGGTATTAACGTAGCTTGTTTATAGAAGTGTTTTTAGTCTCATTTCTAAGGAAGTTTATATTTGACACGATATTTATTTATTATATTAAAACATGACTATTTGATATTAAAAAAACACAAAGCAATTAAGATAAATATAAATGTCAATTCACAACAGAAATTATTTCTTTCAAGTAGCTTCAAGATAGTATCCAAATGTAGAGGCTCCCTGAACTTTCTTCTATTGAATAGTACTCTGATAAGAAGATGATGCCTAGAACGTAAGCATCTTTTTCCCAACCAGTGGCAATTTTATCAGAAATATTTGATTACCAGATTTAAAAGATGTTTCTAATTCTCCTAGATTCAATTGATTTCTTGCTATTTTGCACCTCCTAAACACTTTATATAGTCACACTTTTGTGATAAACACTTTCCAAAATGGAAGTCAGTTACTCATTTATTCTCTGTTTTATCTCTTACTAGCACTCCCTTTGGAGTAGGGGTTTTTGTCTCCTTCTCCTCTGTACCCAACTTTAAAACATAGTGCTGAAACATTCTTGCATTTCGGTAAATTATCTATTGTATGGTAATCTTGTTTAGAGTTCACATTCACAACTCTAATTTGCAGAAAATCTTTTTCACATTATTGAACTTAACTCCATCTGGGACCTCTGTTTCTGCTGGGAAGTGGATGAATAGTACCACCATTTCAGATTCAATGTAACCAAGTTGCTTCCAGGTTAACACAGTTTCCCTGGGGGAAATACTCAGCTTTTCAGAATTCCTGTACACATTCCCTTCTCTTTCATCTTTCATCAAATGGTGTCTGACTTTAGAAGAGGCTTGTGTAATGGCTGGGCATTGATGAACAGAACAGGGCAAATAGGCTATAATGCTCCATGAGGTCATCCAGGATTTAGATCCCTCAGGATATTATTTTAGTCTTCATGGGGTCAAAGCTAACTCGCCAGTACTCCATCCATGTTCCAGTCAATAAGAAAGGAGTACGAGAGGAAGCGGACGGCGTGCAGTTTCCTATTTAAAGATATGACCTGGAAGTTGTACACGTTATTCTACAATTGGCCAGAACTTAGTTTCCTGGATCATACTAACAAAAGAGATAAAAGGTATTGATAACTACATTATAACTGATTGATAACTACAACATAAGGAGGGAAGAAATAATTTTCATAAAATGGGTGAAAAAAACATCTAACAATAGTAGAGCAGGGAGAACTAATTCACCTTGAGGAATTAAGTAAAGCATTTTAGAGCACGTCTCCCATAAAATGAACTGAATGTGTTACATTCGATTGATTTATTGAACTAATATTTATTGAATCTTATCTGTGTAAGTAATGAGAAGTTAGCTAACACAAAGCAAAACAATCATAGCATATTCCTTACTGAGAGTTACTAGTTTTGCTATAATTTTACTACTTATCCAAAAAGAAAATATGAAGATGAAATCTGGGGTTTTTTGAGAGTTTAGAAGAGTTCAGAGTCCTACGGTATAATTGAAATAGAAATGTTCTTTAGCATATGGTATGCTTTCAAATTAACTGGGGAATTCCACAGACAATAGCAAACCACTATTGAGAGGAAAGTTTGTATGAGTTGAATCAGTTATCTTTTGTCTGTAAATAACAAAAAAACATAATTAACAGAGATTTCACTTTTAGTGCAGGGGCTTAACAAACCTTATGTAGAAACCTGAGTCCATCCACCTTTCCATCTGTCATTCTTGTTTTGTTGGATTTTTGTCTTTACACTTTTGCCTCATAGTCTCAGAATGGTTTCCATGGGTCAAGCATAAAACAGCCACATTCAGTGTCAGGAATCAGGGTGGTAGCAAAAGGGATCTTGTTAAGTTTTTTCTTTTTATCAGTAAAGGAAAAACTTACACAGACGTTCCCTTCAAGACCTAACTTTTTGCTTCCTTGACCAGAACTGCAAGAAAACTTAGGAAAATAAATATCTGGAAAAGAAGATATTCCTATAACTAATTTAAATCAATAAAGGCTAGACTGACTCCCTGGAACGAAGTACATTGCCACTCTAATGAAAACAAAGTTTGGATAATAAGTAAACAGAGGGAGGATGTCCTTTGGGTAAGCCAATAATGGGTTCTGCCACAGCTATGTAACCATCCAAATTGTGGGCTTCGTATGTCTTAATTCTTGCACAGTTTAAAGGTTATTCACAATTTCCACTGCCTCCTCAGGCAACTCACTTCGTAAACAATTGCACCTCTCTCTTTAATAAACAATGTTTCCTTTCTAACATTGTTCAGAATTATAGACATGATCTCTTCCTTCCCATTATAAAAATAAATAAATCTCCCATCATCCCAGTGACTGATCCTAGCTACCTGGAAACTTTTCTTTCCTCATGGCCAAGTATTTCTAAAGTGTAATTCTCACTTATTGATCATTTACTCCCCTATCACTTTCTAACCCAAATCAGACTTTACTACTCCCACAACTACAATTATTGCTAAAGTCAACAGCGGTCAATGGTCTTCATATTTCAAATACAATAGACAATTTTCTGTCCTTGTAAAACCTGACCTCTGTGTGGCATTTGACTCTGTTTACCAACGTCTTGCTAAAGTTATAGTTTCCTGTGGTTTCTGAGAAACTACTCCTCACTGGGTTTTCTCATATCTTTCTGGCCACATCTTGCTCATTTTAATGATTTATGTTTCCTATTTGTATACCTACTCTATTGATGCAGGAAACCAGTATGATAAAAATTCTCTGCATTAAGAGACATACAGAAATTCAAAGAAATGCCATATATTATGTCGCTATATTATAAATATTGACTTCATTAAACCATTCAATTACCCTATCAATGTTTGTAAATTTTAAGTGAACATGAGAATCACCTGGAAATAAATTACCAGAAATACAGAAAACCAAGCTGAGAAAGAGACACCATATTCCATTACATAAATAAATGCTGATAAAAGTCATTTAGAAAGTTATTAAATATGAGTCAAGCATAAAAATGAAAGAAAGGGACTCCTCAGTTACAAGCAATGAAGAGAAAACTCAAAACCAGATCAACAACTTCAAAGTGACTTAACTGTTACTCATGAGTATTTCACTAATTCTTAAGGGCTAAAACCTAACATTATTGTATAGAAAGATGTGGCCTCCCATCCCTAAAAAGTGTCAAGCTTAAAGAAAGTCACCTTGGTAAAGCTCAGTTCCTAAAGTATTGCCTTAGGCATTAAAAAAAGGTAAACAACAACAAAAAATCTGTCTACTGTCCTGGAGAAGTTTCAAAAACAACTTGTTACAAATCTAAGATAAAAGAAAGGCCACCATAAGAAATAGAGTAGCCAGGTCTATTGCATGCTCTAATACAGAGTCTACACATAGACTATGTACATGATAATAGGGGCGCGTGCTAGGAAATGAGCGGAACACTTTTTGAGGATATTGAAAACCATAGATTCCTGAGAGAAACAAACATTTTGCCATCACAGTTTATATTGAACTTGCACAGAACCTCTGCCAAGCTCACAAGAAAAAATTACAAACCTCCAAAGAAATCATCTCCCTTAAAATCAATATGTTGACTATGACAGAATAAATTTATTCCTTCAGTTCTCCATTCATTTGATAAACATTTATCAGACATCCACTATAAGCCAGAAAGTCTTCAAGGTATTGCATATACAGAAGACAATAGATAATGAAGGGACGAAGATATAACAGCAGGAAAATAAACCATAGTAAATACCAAAATAGGAAAAAAAATAGCCAAAACCATAAAAGACCAAACTGAATCACTTACTCCCTGAAATGAAGAACTTAGCAGACATGTGCTCACTTCAGGAATATACAAACTAAAATTGGAATAATAAAGAGAAGATTAGCCTATGTTTTTTTCATAGATGACCTGCAAATTGGGAGTATTTCTGTATAATTTTTAGCATCAATACCTAAACCTGAAAAGGGTAACATTAGAAACAAATTTATAGACAAATATCACACATGAATATTGATAAAATAATCTTCAACAACATATTATCAAACATAATTCAAGAGCCAAATATAAATATTTTAATATAAACAATTTAGGAATGCAAGGATGGTTCAGTATTAGTCTGTTAATATTGCCGTATTAATTTATCTAAGGAGAAAACTAATAAAAATATCTCTGGAGATGATGAAACGGCCTTAGACAAAATTCAAAGCCTATATCTGACAAAAAATCACTCAGTAAAATAGGAATATGTACATACAACAAAATACCACTTTATCCACCAGAATGGCTAAAATGAAAATGAGGGAAAATGCCAAATTTTGATGAAGACGTGGAGTAATCAGAACTTCCCTACATCATTGGAAGGAGTATAAATTAGTATAATAACTTTGGAAAATACTATGGCAGTATCTGCTAAAGGTCAATATTTGCATAACGCATGACCCACCAATTTCACTCAGCTATATTACTGAGCAAGAGGGCCTTAACATTTTCTCTCAGGTTGACCAAATGGTACAGGCTTCTTGCTTACTCTTGAACCCTGAGCTCCCTTTCCTATAGCATTTACTTTAGAAAACTTGTTATTGTAAATTCTTTCTCTGACCCTTTGAATGAAAAAGCTTTTAAAAGCCTCTTGGCAATTTTGTCAACCCAAGACTGTCTTTCTCAAGGACCTTGGAGCCATCCTTTTGAAATGTAACCAGTGAGGAAGATAGCCCCTTTATCTCCCAGTTTCTGCAGAAGGGTAGAAACCTACCTTGACTGGGTGCCTAACTCCAAGTTATAAAACTACCTCTTCTCATGAAGATAGGCAATTGGGTATAGCCTATAATACCCCTACACCAGCCTTCAGTAACTCTTCTGACTATTTCAGTGGAGTTGAGTTTAGACTGCGTTTTGGTCTCTACTTTATTGCAATAGTATTGAGTAAAGTCTTCCTTATCTTCCCTTGTCTGGGTGTAATTTTTGCTTTGACATTCTCAACAGAAATGCAAACATATGTACTGCAAAAAAAGGCACTAAAATGTTCACAGCAGCACTATTTAAAATAATCTCAAGCTGGAAACTAGCCAACTGTCCATCAGCAGTTGAATGAATACATACATCATGATATATTCAAAAAATAATTCTACTCAACAATGAGAAAGAATGCATTACAACTACAGACAAAAATGTGGATCAGTTTTTACAAACAAAATGTCAAGTGAGAGAAGCCGGTCGCAAAAGAGTACATCTTGTTTGATTCAATTCATGTAAATTACAAAAACAGGTGAAGCTTATCTATACCTTTAGAAATCAGAGTACTGATTATCCTTGTGGAGGTAGTAACAGAAAGGGTTACTCAGGAGGTTTCTGGCTATAGTCCAGAGGTATTCCCGTCAGTACCAAGAAGTACTGGTCATATTCTATTTCTTGCTCAAGGTGATGGTTACATGGTTGTGTTCAGATTATGAAAATTCACAACCCTGTACAGTTGTGAAATATGCACTTTTCTTTGTGGATATTACACTTAATGTTTTTAAAAGTCACCCAATGCTCTTGTTAAACATGCAGATTTCAGTGCTACATTTCTAGAGATTCTGACTTAGAAAATCTAGGATGAGGCTAGGCATTTTAACAAGCAGGTGGCCTTGGCACGCTTTGAAAATTACTAGTTTTGAGTGTTGTAAGGTAGTGAAACTCTAATTACAGATTCTGCCAGAGAACCAACAGGGAAAAAAAGTAGTAACATTTAAATGTGACAAAGGGAAACAAATTATTGAATATTGATTGAAATCGACCAACTCTTGCATTTTTGGTACATTTTTGTAAACAAAGAGATACAGTTCAGTAAACGAAGGGAAAAGTTCTTTCTACTCCACCACAATACAAAAAAGCGTGCCATTTTTGCAAGGTTATCCTCATCATTCATGACTTGGAGTTGTGGCATTTCTATGGCGGTGTAATAACAAGCATAGTAGCCTACTCTTAGCGCCTGAGTGGAGGTTGAGTTAGATATGACATAGAACTGGCCTCAATATCTGCCACTCCTCCATCTCTAGGAGGGACTCAGTCATTCCAGTATCCCCTTTCTCCTTGTACCCATTCTCCCTGATGTTGCAGTGAATAGGAATTTGGCCAAGTAAGCTGTGAACTGAGCAAAACAAACCTCTTCTGACAGTAACTACACTAAGCTGCCAGCTGCTCAGGGCTTATTAATTCAAATCTGAGGGCAGAGTCCCAGAAACAACAGGAGCCAGGCAAATATATCCTTTCTCCTTCTAGATCTTGGTGACTGCAGTATCTGAGGCACACTGAGCTACTCAGGGAAAGACATGGCTTTCCAATAATAAGCAGATTATTGGAACAGTAGTACAAATACTCTAAAAAATCACTAATAAATATCTGCCAACTATAAAATACCAAAAAACATAATGTATTGCTGCAGATAAGAGGAAAATATCTACTTAGTTGCTTGGCTGTAGATCCCTAAAGCTACTCTTTTATTCTAACTCCTTTCCTGACTTCTTTCCTCCTATGTTCTTCACAATATCCTGCATTTTCCCTATAATAGATGTTGAATTCACTGATTCACTAGTCTACAGTTTTCTGGTTTGTCTTTTGACCCATCTTAAGACTAACGGATTTGTGTTTGCTACTTTTAAATCCTCAGATATCTTCCCTGAATCATGTAATTTTTTTCCCCTTTTGCTGTCACTTTGGTTTTGAAAGAAGTAAATCAATACTGTGCCTTAAAAAGCCCTGGCACCATTGTCGGTAAATATATTGCATTCAGTTACTTTTGCTCACTAAACGTTGCTTGATATAACACCAGAGCATCCTCCGCTGCACCAGAAAAAAAAAAGATGCTATTTTGAGCTGTGAACCAAGGATTGATTTCTTTTAAGATATAATATATATTTTATGTATTGCATCTAACCGTGTTATGTGTCACATTTCATAGAAACCTCCATTCTCTCATTTGTGTGTGATCTAGGCAGCCTTCTGCAGAGGTGAGAAGTTGTCTTTGTCTCTCCAGCTTATATTCTGGTAAATTCTACCTTTAGTCATTTAATCAAATATAGTTCTGAGGCACATGCACATGTTCCAAAGCTCAGCCCTTATAGTCAGAAAGCCTATGTGAAATCTTTATCACATTTCAACCTCTCTGAGTCTATATTTTCTCACCTATCAAATGGAAATTTTAACAATAAAGCTATTTTGTTATACTGGCAATCAAATGAGATGATGCAGATGAAAGTGTAAATTGTAACGCAATGTGCAAATGCCAGTCAGTCCTGCATTATAAAAAGTTGAGCAAAGATTGTGTTATAAGAAAGAGCGGTGATGGTCCTCCAGCTGTTTGCACTGTCTGCTGTCCCCCACAAAAGTGGAACTTATCTCAAATGGATCAGTTGAATTAACCATATTCTTTCCACCTATATCCAAAGAATTGGCAGCTTCAGAAGAAAGCAAGCAATCCAGTAGATCTTGCAAGTATAAATTGATGCTCTTCAACACCAGGGAGCTAAACATGCCCAGTTTCTCAAGTCAACTTTCATTCCTAATCACCACGAAGACTCTCCGAAGCCTCCTCCACTCCCTTAAATCTCTACATTATCCTCTTTCCTTACTGTCAGTGGATGACTTTTTCCCTCATGTTCTATTTAAAAAATACAAGTACTTGGGTGGGAAATTTCACCACCTACCACCACTAAGCTTAGCAAAATGCCTGCGTCCACAGTCTCTCCCACGGCAGGAACACTAGCCCTGAAATCCAGCCTCTTGCTTTCTGCTATATCATTCCTGTGAACCGTTAAACATGTCAAAATCATCCCATCTTAAGGGAAAAAAAAGTTTTCCCTGGCTAGCACATCCATCTCAACTAGAAATGTACCTTCCTCCTCCGCTTCACAGCCCAATTTCCTCACAGATTCAACACTTAATATCTCCACTTCTTAACATCCTACTCATTTCTCAACCCACTGCAATCTGGCCTCTTCCCACTACACCGCAAACAGCTCTCTTTAAAACAAATAGAAACTTTTTATTCCTTATCTTCCTTGATTTCACAGTGGCTTCTGTTCTATTTATCTTCTTTCTTTTTTTTAAAAAAAATAATTTATTGAGGTGAAATTCACATAACATAAAATTAATTGCTTTAAAATAAACAACTTGGTGGCATTTAGTTCATTCACAACGTTGTGCAAGCACCACTTCTATCTAGCTCCGAAACATTTCCATTACTCCAAAGCAAAATCCCTTATCCATTAAACAGTTTCTCCCCATTTCCGCCTCCCTCCCAGACCCTAGCAACCACCAATTTGTGTTCTGTCTCTATGGATTTATCTGTTCTGGATATTTCACATATCAAATGGAATCATATAATATGTGGCCCTTGTGTCTGGCTTCTTTCACTTTGTATGTTTTGGAGATTCATCTGCATTGTAGCTTCATTCCTTATTATAATATTGGTGAATAATATTCCATTTTATGTATATATAACAATTTGTTTATCCATTCATCTCCCTTTCTTTTTGAAACACACTCTTCATGTGGTTTCTGGAACACTACACTAAATTTTCCTCTTACACTTTGCAGGCACAACACTTTGCATAATATTTTGGAGTTTCATCTACATTGTAGTGTATATCAGTACTTGATCCCTTTTTATGAATGAATAATGTATTCTATTACATGCATATACCACACTGTATATATGTATCCTCCCAAAATTCTAAGACTTATATCTCTATCCCAGATATTTCTTCTGAGCTCCAGATCTTATATCCTTGCTATTAGATATTACCACCTGGAAATCATACATATACCTGTCTTAAATACACCTTAAACACAACATGAAGGCATTGCTATCACTATGTTTCCCAAAACTTCATGCCTGCTTCTAATCTACATTTCCCCTTTCGTTAAATGGCACTGTCATTCACTCTGTTGCATAACTTAAAGACCTACGTATTGTCCTTGATTTATTCCCCTCCCTCCTCTGCCACATTCAATCACCAATAATTTTTTGTTTACCTGTTTAGTGTCTCTTGAATCCCATCACTTCACCCAACTCCATCAGCATTATCATTGTCCAAGCCACCATCCCATCTCATGTTGATTAAAACAAGTACCTTCTAGCTGACTCCAATGCCTTCAGGAACAGTCTACTTTCCACAGTGCAGCTAGAGCAATATGTCAAATATACAAATCTTGTTGTGCCAAGCCTATGATAAAGAAATCTCAATTGCTCCACATTGCCCTCAGGATAAAGTACAAATTCCTTAAAAATGCGTATGAGACCCTTCAAGAACTGATTCTGCTTACTTCTCCCCTTCTCTGGCCACCCTTCCTAGGATTTTGCATCCCATGCATATAAGATTAATTTTAGTTCTTCATCAGGCCATATCTTTTCTTTCATTCTTTCTTTTTTAAAGTCTTTGCACACGTTGCTTTCTCTTCTAGAACACTCTCTTCACACAAATATCCCACTACTTTCATCTTGCCATTTCTTACTCATTTCTGAAAAGTCAAGTCTTTTCTTTCTGCTTTCAGTATAGATTCTATTCTGATCCTGTTTTGCTTGGCCTACAATCTGAACTACTGTTCAGTCTACTGTTCTAGCTGCTCCTGCCTTTGTCTCAGCCTTGTGGTTCCCTACTCCTCTTTGATAGGGACAACGTATTTTACTTTTTTTTTTTTTTGAGAATATTAAAGCACCTTTTTCTAAAATTTTATGCCTGAATGAAAATAATTTTCAGATTATACACTTTCTTTAGTCTTCCCTTTGAGAGTATGAAGGTATATTTTTAGAGACTGTGGTTGGGTCTCAATGAAGTGACTCTCCTGTACTCCCACTAACTCTCTCGCCTCCATACCTCAAGGTGAGCTTATATAGAAAGGCAATATGCCTCACATGAAAAGGCATTTCAAGGTAACATTGCAAAAGTTGGAGCTTTAGGAATTTAAATCTGAGGATTGTGATGAAAGGAGAAAATTGTGGAACACTCAGTCTATTAACTAACCAAAATTCAAAAGAATAGCAATTGATTACAAATAGTAAATATACTTTATTAACAAAAGGAAGTCTTCTTTTAACATGTTCTGTAAAAAGATAATATTAAGAATTTGTATCTGCTCATGATTTTGAGTGTTTTAAATACATCTTTATGAAAGCTAGCCAACCAGAAAATGCAAAGGAAACGATACGCTTTTCTGTAATGTTTTGGAAAAAATTCCCCAAGGAAACATAGTAAAATACCGGCCACAAAAAATTAATCAAAAACACCCAAGAAGGGGCTGGCCTGGTGGGTAATGGCTAAGTTCACGCACTCTGCTTTGGCAGCCTGGAGTTTGCCCCTTTGGATCCTGGGCATGGACCTAACACCACTCATCAGGCCAAGTTGTGGCAGGCATCCCACACATAAAGTAGAGGAAGAGGGGCACAGATGTTAACTCAGGGCTAATCTTCCTCAACAAAAAAAGAGGAGGATTGGCAGCAGATGTTAGCTCAAGGCTAATCTTCCTCTGAGGGAAAAAAAAAAAAAAGGGGCAAATGTTAGTGTCAGAGTGAAAAACAGTGAGTAGAATCAGAAATGAACACTCTGATCTCACTGTTTGGTGCAAGTGAAATAATAAAACAAGCAGTACAACTGATAAACAAGAAACTAAACTTTTCCTTAAGTGATCCACATTTCTGAATCACCCACATGTGACTTACAAGTAGAGTGTTCTTGGCATGTGACACAAAGTTGGCAGTGCCGCTTTATCTTTTTAAAGTCCACAAAAGAGCCATTATCATAGTCTATAATTTAACATTTAAAAATTGCCTTGTATTATGTAAGTCTCATATAAAATGAATCCTACTAGGGATGCACCAGGATGTGATGGGAAGAATCTTGTATCAATGGTCAAGGACTGAAATTCTAGATGAATGCTTATGACTAACTATGTAACCTTGGACAAGTTATGCTGGTTTCTCTGTGCCACATCTTCCTCTCCTATGAAGCAATGAGTAGGTTGGACTAAATGGTCTCCAAGATCACTTTCAGCTTAAATTCTAGTATGGAATAAAATTGAAAAGCAAATGTACTTTTCACTAAAATAATTACTTGCTACTGAGTATAATTGCTTCCTTTTGGTAAAGGACATGCTCATTATACTCGTTTTTATGTGCGTAGCACTGTTTTCTATTTACACAGTGTGCCTATAAAGCCATGTGATGTTTTTGAATAGCATAAAAGCACTTGCTCTTTCAAATGAGTCTAGTCCCATCTTAGGCGGCTAAGTCCAGAGGTTGCAGACTTCTATTGATGCTGAGATTTATCAGTTTGAAACTTTTAAAATTACCTTCTAACCTGAAAATATATGCTTTTAAATTCACTTAATATTTCATGCATTTATTCACTTATCAACTATATCCTCCCTAAATCTAAATATTTGATTATGTTTTTGAGTTTTCCTTTTTAGTAACAATGAAAAATATCTCATAGCCGTGATTGAACATGAAGTTAGAGTGATAAAGCTGGATAATACGACTTTTGGTTTCTAAGGTGTGTGATTTAATTGTAACATAAAAAGATTAATTTTCTTGTGTGACAGGTGAAATAGCACTTTTTAAAAAATCTCAAAAGAGTGACTCTAAATGTGGTTTGACAAATAGCAGCATATTTAGAGTAAATGTATGAATTCCCAGGGAAAATACTTTGAAGTTTCATATTATTCTGATTATGTAAGTTCCACTATGGTTTGTTTAAAAAATCAGTTCCATGACTCTCTAAACAGACATATTTAAAATCGACATAAAATAAAATGTATGTCCCAAAAGCTTCATGTAAGAGTAGGTACTTAAAGGAAACTTATTCTTATGGCCTGAAAACTGGAGGACTCTTTACCTTCTTGTCAATACTGTGGAAAGCTCTTCAGCAAACTGATTTAAGCTGCTCTTGAAAGCAAAGCCACATTTGGAAAGACAGACAAATATTATCATTAATCCTGATGCATTTTTGTATTCCATAGATTTTTTTGTCATAAGACTTAAATCGAGGAAACATATGTCTATTAAGTCATAATTTGTGTTAGAAACAACCATTTTTTTGGACAGATCACTTTCCCCCAATCACATGAAAGACGACATAAAAACCTACAATTACTGCAAAACATGCACATTTTCTTATTAAAACAAAGACAGCACAGATTGCCATCATTAAAATCTATACCTTTTCTATGTAAACAAAGAGGCTTTTTAGAAAATTTCTGAGAAATGTAAGAGGAAAAATATTTACAAAAGTAAATAATACAGTTGAGTTCCTTCTTCCTTTCTCAAATTTTACTCTCTTTCCCTGTCATATGACTCTTTACATTCTTTTTCCCTTTATTTATTCGTTAATCTAGATTTATTTTGCATGCTACATTCTGCCATATGGTCATTTTTCCACACTAAATACAAATAATTTTAAATAGAATTTTTTGTTTGTTACTGTCTTTTAACATGATTTGTTAACACATTCCACTTGAAATTTGGTCAAGGATAAAACAAATTGGTAGATTTTTTATTTGGGTTTTGCTTTTATATTATCGTCAACCCTGAGTCAATATCCTGTTCTTATAGTCAATCATAGATTTGTGATCACTTTCTGAAGGAAAATTTTTAAATAGTTGTGGATAAGTTGGTACTATGTGTGATATTTTTACTAACTTCAGGTTGCACTTTCTACTAAAAGTAGCAAAGTCCTGTAATGACAATTCTTAGGACATGAACACCATGACAAATTTCCTAAAATTTCATGGTGTCCACTGGTCTGAAGGATCCTGGCTGAGCCATGTATAATAGGGGTCAACAGAACAAATGATCAGTGATTTTCCGAGGTGAGCTCCATCCTTTACCAGAAAAAGCTTTTTCTGTGTGTACTTAAAAGAGGCTTATAAGCAGGCTATGGGTGTGCGCGTGTGTGTGTGTGTGTGTATGTGTGTGTGTCTTTTGTACTTATGCTAATATACCAGTAACTAATGAAAAACGTTGCTTTTTATCCATGAAAGAATAATAGAAGGAACTTCTTGCGTCTTAGGAACTCAGCAGCATTACTTGACCCCTCATTACAAGGTATGAAAAGGAGACCAAGATCCCAGAATCTATCCTTCCACACTTGCTTTAGCCCCCTATGATCCATCCTCCGGGTGTGTTACACTGTGTTGTGCAGGCTCCATCCTGACTTCTTCTATTGTCTAGCCAATTTTTATGCAATTTTAAGGTCTATCTTGACATTTTTAACCTGGAAAGTCTTCCCTGACCATCTGAGATCGAGTGCAGGGATGCTCCTTATGCTCCCACAGTACCTTCTAATAGTCCTCACGGTAGCACTGAACAAGTGCATTATAATTTCTCATTTCCAAGTATGAACAGGGACCATGTCTTAATCACTGTTGTATCTCCA